>NC_077230.1:103643502-103947224 GCF_027887165.1 Monodelphis domestica | reverse complement strand
CAATAAGTTTCTCTGGTGAGGGTCTCATTTTTCAAATATATGGAGAAATCAGTCAAATTTATAAAAATGGGAATCATTCCCCAACTGATGAATGGTCTATAGATATGGACAGTTTTCAAAAGAAATCAAAGCAATTTATAATTATATGTAAAAATGCTTTAAATAACTATTGATCAGAGAAAGAAGGGTTCATTGGAACAGTTCTGAGGTACCATAACAAACCTATCAGAAATGACAAATGCTGGTGGGGATGAGGGAAGGTGGGTACATTAATGAACTTTTGGTGGAGTACTGAACAGGGCCAACCATTATGGAGAACAATCTAGAACTATGGGAGGCAGTGGGGGAGAGAATTTGGAACTCAAAATTTACAAAGGAAAGAATTTTTAAAAAAATAAGTAGTTAAACACACACATATCAATAGGCCTGATTGATAACTATCTATTTTCTATAAAACCTCATGCCCTTTTACAACATTAGTGAGCCATTAAAAAGGCATCTCTGTACAAATTAGGAGTGACTTTTGTAGACCTGGTGCACTAAATCCAAAAACTAATGCATCTCCTTCAGCTGTACTGTTTCCCTGTTCTTGAAGTTCCAATGACTATATTCTGATTATCTATATTTCTGTTGACAGATGTATTGTGAGGCTCTAAACTGATTGCTTACATTACTGATCTTTCTCATCCTTTGTGAAACATCATCTAAGTACCATTATTTCTAGTATGTACTTAGCCAGATCATTTTCTCACTATCATTACCATATACCATCTATAATATTGATATGCATATGCTCACATGCTCTCTCTTGACTGGAATTTTCTTGATGTATTTATTTCTAATCATTTTTCAAACTTTAGCTCAAGTACTCTCTTATAAGGTCTTACCTGGCTATTCTTCACACAATAATCTCTCCCTTCCTTCAACTTCCTATTTTTAATCACTCAGTTGGGCACACAGTGTAGTCTATGGTTTGTTGTTATATGATTCCTTTACATGTGTGTATTCACACAGGCACACACAAACACCCATACACACACACACACACATATTCAGAGTTTTAATTGCCAGATAGAAAAGGGATTGTATATATTAACCATTTATTTTAGTGCTACAAGATCAGAGCTATGGACATTGTTCATTCTTAGTACATTCTTAGTACATATTTGTTGAATAAATGAATGAATGTGCTTAGCATACTTATTATCTGATTAATAAGACATTCTTTATCTCTTAGTTCATTGAAGGCACTTCTTTTCTCACTCATTCAGCTTATGGGGGGGGGGGGGTGAGTGTAGCCATAGAATGTATCCCATCAGTATCCTTAATTTCCAAGTTTGTCTTTTCCAGTAAGATTTTTTCCACTAAATAGTTCATTAACTTTATTCTTTTTCCCCCATTTCAAGCTGGTATGGATTGATTAATGCATATCAAAGGGACCCTTAACAACCAACATCTAAATAGTCTTCTTTCTGATAAAATTTCTTTAAGAGTTTAGAGTTAAAAAAAAACATAAGGTTCTTGGAAGATAATTTTAAAATAAATATGCCTTAAGGATATTGGGGCTTTTAAAAGAACAGAGGCAAGACTTGCATATACAACACTTATTTATATAGGATTGTTATTAATGTTTTTTTTTTTTAAGATACAGCTTGCTCATATGCCAATCTGTGACATGGTCACTCAGGTTCCTTTTGTCTAGATTCTGGGATGCCACACATGACATCCAATGAAGAGCTGGCCATCTCTGCCAAGTTTTGAGAAAGATATTTAGGGAATTTATTCTCTCTTATGCTCAGGTTAAATGTAAGGAGCTAAACTAGCATCCCTTACAAATGTACCAATCAATATTTCTAGTCCCCTTAGAAATTATCCATTCTAAATAAAAAGATGGAGATTTATTCCTTTGGTGCTCAACTTCTTCAAATTCATATCCTTCAGCCTTTAATTAATCAGTTCATAGTCCATAACAATAAATTTTGATCACTTACAATCATTCATATGTAACAATACTTTTGTCTCAATTTTCCCTCCTACTCATTTCTCAGCCCTTTGCAAAATGACTTTAATCCTAACCTCCTGACAGAGTTCCTCAGATTACTAAATTCAAGGCCTAGGAATTTTACAGGGTCTTAAGGATCAAAGACTTTCATTTAGAAATTAGCAAAGACAACAAAAATGGGAATAGTTAATGTTAAAGGAGATGTGGAAAGACAGGCATGTTAATTAATTATTGTTAAAGTTATGAATTAGTAAAACCATTCTGGAAGGCAATTTACAAATTGTGGCAGATACATTTGGTGGAATATCACTGTACTAAAAGAAAAGATGATCATGAAGAATTTAAGGAAGCATGGAAAGACTTATATGAACGGATACATAGGAAGGTAAGCAGATCCAGAAATGCATCATACACAATGGCTACATCATTGTTAAAAGAAATTAAATTATTACAAAATAGCTAAGAAATATAAAATAAGGTTATGTTTGGCTCCAAAGAAGAGATATGAGGGGTCAACTAGGTAGCTCAGTAGATTGAGAGCCAGGCCTAGAAACAGGAGGTCCTAGGTTCAAAGCTGGCCTCAGACACTTCCCAGCTGTGTGACCCTGGGCAAGTCACTTAATCCCCATTTTATAGTCCTTACCACTCTTCTGCCTTGGAACCAACACACTGTATTGATTCTAAGATGGAAGGTAAGGGTTAAAAAAAAAAAGAGAGAGATATGAGAAATACCTCCTCCAGTTCATTTGCAGAGGTTGTGGGGCAAAGAAGAGTCCATGACTGTGGAACACAAATAGAATGACAAATTTTTGGATATACTGTTTTTGGATACTTCTTTCTCTTTCTTCCTACCCTCCCCAATTCTCTATTATAAGCAACTGCTCTCCTGGAGAAGAAAGAAGGTTGGATACAAAGAGGAAATATAGTGATACAAAAGCAAAGTATATTAAAAAAATATTTTATTTGACTTTTATGTCAATTAATGTCATTGGAGTCATCAAATCCAACTCCCTCATTTTAATTATGAAGAAAGTGAATTGCAAAAGGGATAAATGATTCACTCGAAGTTACCATTTATAGTGTAACAGAACAAAGTTTGGGAGTTCCTGATATAAATTTCAAAACTTGGGTTAGCATGGGAGTTAGGGCTGACACAGCAGTTGTGTCCATACTTGTTGTATGCAAAAAGGTATGGCAGCATGTTCTCCTTGTTACTCTTCTCTCTTTCACACCAACCAGACTTTTTAACACAAATATGGTAGGCAACAGTATGACATTCCAAGTCTTAAGCCAGATACCATTCTGAAAAAAAAAAAATTAACTTAAAATGAGAAAAAAATCATATTAGCCAGGTTAAAGAGCTCATTCCTTACTGATTATTATTTGTGAGGAAATAAAAGGGAAAGAGTACAATTACTTAAAAGGAACTTTTGGATGATCATTATTTCCAATGAAATTAATATTAATTTCTAGGATATGACTCTCTGAAAGTCAATCTTTGCTAAAGGAAGAATTAGATATTAGGAGGCTCCAAATACTGTATGTATAACTCTCTTTCTATACAGTTTCTCTTCCTTGCTGATTTTTTCTCTCCCAAAACAAAATTTTCATCTGCTCATGTTTTAAGACCTGCTATTTGTTGCATAATGACCTGACTCCTTTATCATTCTCTGGATTAAAGGCGAACACAGCTTCTATGGAACACCAAATGGCAGATGATGCTAGTCCTGCAAGAGGAGTGAGAGGGTTTGAAAAGCCAGGGCTGGAAGGAGTCTCAGTCTTTACTTCTGTACCTATTTCTGGGCTGGCATTTTTTTTCTGAGTTTTTCCTTGTCTCTTGATCTATGGCAAGTAGTGAGCAATGGAGAATTTGATCTATTCCTAAATTTATAAAGGCTGAGATCTATTTCTTTCTCTCTCTTTGCTACTAAATGCTTATAAATCTGCTAATAAGTCTCCAGATTAATTTTATTTATAACAATTATGGTCATAACTTTCTTCAAATAGGTATCTCTGGGCAAGGCTTTACTCTGCCTATAAAACTCAGAAACCAGTGTTTATATATACATATATAAACTGTAAGGAAAAACAAGTTTGTCTGCAATTACCATGATAGAGAAAACATGGATTATTTCTCCTTTGGCACCAAATATCTTTGAATTCATATCTACATTCCTTGAATTTTTTAGTTAATCTATTGCTCATTGCCCTTTTAACCTTCCAATGATAGCCATTTTTCACCCAGTAACTCAGACTTCTGGGTCAATATAGAGTCCAGAAAAATAATGTTGGAATTATAATTCAGATTTTACATCAGATTGGTTATGTCTACAATTAAACTGATTAATAATAAATGGATTTCTTCTGAGCTAAACTACTGATGAATATGATCATGAGTGAGTCAAATCATTAATGAGTTGCTTATTGTTAAATTAATTGTTTAAGAGATGGCCAGTAATAAGTTGGTCATTGACAGGATGATTAAAAGCCTCAGAGAATCAGGGAGGTAATTCCTTATAGTAGGCTATGTTACATAGGAATATGTTCTACAAAACACTGTATGGTAGATAATAAATCTGTTAGATTAATCAAAGGCAAATTGGAGCTTGCATTTGACTTTTACTGCATTTTGTAGTTACAGAAAGACTTACTAGTTGAGTCCCTTAGTTATCCATACCAGTAGAGGTCATTTCTGTTGAAATGAAAAGGTAGCTCACTTGTGCTCTCTCTCTCTCTCTCTCTCTCTCTCTCTCTCTCTCTCTCTCTCTCTCTCTCTCTCTCTCTCTCTCTCTCCCCTCCCCCCCTTCACACACATACTGCATTAAAAAGAAAAACAGTCCCTGCCCTAAGGGGTCTTCCATTTTATTTACATATATACTGTAAATATATATGGAATAAATCTGTCAAAGGCTGGGAGAAATGAAAATGTGAGAAAGTCTTACATAAGATATGCACATATTGCTTAAAATCTGTTTTTTGGAGGAAGCAGAACATTCGATTAAAAATGAGTATATATATATATATACATATATATATATACATATATATGTATATGTACACACAAAAATACATATAGGGGTTTTTTTAGAAAGAGAAGATATACACACATATGCCACCCCACTCCCCAAAAAATAATGAAACCTGCTTTCAAGGATCTTCCATTCTTTTTATATATATACTACACACACACACACACACCACACACACACACACACACACACACACACACATATGGAATAAATCTATCAAAAGCAGAGAGAAATGAAAATGTGAGAAAGTTATACATAAGACATGAACATAATGTTTAAAGTCTGTTTTGGGGAAGTAGAACACTAGATTAAAAGTGAGAAGATACATATACACACATATATATGCATACGTACATATATATTTCATTTTATATATTTTTAAGAGAAGATATACACACATACAACACACACATATTTTTCTCACTCTTAATCTAGTGCTCTATCCCCTCCAAAACAGATTTCAAACAATATATTCATGTTTTATATATTTAACTTTCTTATATTTTTTCATTTCTTCCTGCCTTTAATAGAATTATTCTATTTATATTTATGGCATATAGACAGACAGAGGGCATCTAAGTGGAACAGTGTATAGAGAGCCAGGCCTGGCATCAGGAAGATTCATCTTCCTGAGTTCAAATCCAGCCTCAGACACTTACTAGCTGTGTGAACCTGGGCAACTCACCTAACCCTGATTGTTTTGGTTTCCTGATCTGTAAAATGAGCTGGAGAAGAAAATGACAAACCACTGCAATATTTTTGGCATGAAAATGTCAAATGGGGTAACAAAGAGTTGGAAACTACTGAAAATACCTGAATAACATATAATTAGAATGTAAGATCTTTGAGGGAAGTGGCTGTTTCATTTTTTTATTGTATCCCTATACTTAGCAAAGCATCTGGCACATATTAGTTGTGAATTTAATGCTTGTCCCTGCCAAGTATCTTTTTTAAAGCTTCTTATGTTCCAAAATAATAATAATGAGATATAATATATAAAATTTGATTGTACTTTAAAATTTGCAAAGTACCTTACATTAATTATTTTGGGTCTCACAACAACCTTGTGAGTTAAATGCTATAGATGTCATTATTTTCCTTTTACACATAGGGAAACCAAGCCTGAAAGGGTGATGACTTCAGAAAAAGAAATTGAACAAGTCATCAAGGAATTAACTCCCTAAGAAAAAATCCCCAGGGCCAGATGGATTCACAAGTAAATTCTATCAAACATTCAAAGAACAACTAATCCCAATACTATACAAACTATTTTACATAATAAATAAAGGAGTCTTACCAAATTCCTTTTATGACACAAATTTGGTACTGATTCCCAAGCCAGGAAGACCAAAAACAGAGAAAGGAAACTACAGACCAATCTCCTTAATGAACAGATACAAAAATCTTAAATAGAATACTAGCAAAAAGACTATAGCAAGTGATCACAAGGATTATTCACTATGACCAGGTAGTATTTATACCAGAAATGCAAGGCTGTTTCAATATTAAGAAAACCATCTGCATCATTGACTATATCAACAACCAAACTAATAGAAATCACATGATCATCTCAAAAGATGCAGAAGTCTTTGACAAAATACAACACTCATTCCTATTGAAAGCACTAGAAAGTATAGGAATAATAGGGACTTTCCTCAAAAAAATAAGCAATATTTATTTAAAACGATCAGCAAGCATCATATGCAATGGGGATAAATTAGGAACATTCCCAATAAGATCAAGAGTGAAGCAAGGATGCCCATTATTACCATTACGATTTAACATTGTACTAGAAATGCTAGTAGTAGCAATTAGAAAAGAAAAAGAAATTGAAGGGATCAAAGTAAGCAATGAAGAAACTAGACTTGCACTCTTTACAGATGGTATATTTAGAGAACCTGAGAAATTCAATTAAAAAGCTGGTGGAAGCAATTAACAACTTTAGCAAAGTTACAGGGTACAAAATAAACCCACCTGAATCATCAGCATCCTATATATTTCCAACAAAACTATGCAACAAGAATTAGAAAGAGAAAATCCATTTAAAATCACTCTAGACAAAATAAAATATTTGGGAATCTTTTTGCCAAGACAAACTCAGGAATTATATGAACCCAACTACCAAATACTTTTCACACAAATAGAACTAGATCTAAATAACTGGAAAAACATTAATTGCTCATGAGGAGAAAGATCTAATATAATAAAAATGATAATCCTACCTAAATTAATTCACTCCTTTAGTGCCATACCTATCAAACTACCAAAAAAACAACAACTTTTTTTCATAGAATTAGAAAAAAATATCATCTGGAATCATCTGGGAGAAAAAAAATCAAGGGAATTAATGAAAAAAAAAAGTAAAGATGAAGGAAGGCCTAGCAGTACCAAATCTCAAACTGTACTATGATACAGTGATCATCAAAACAATAGGATTCTGGCTAAGAGGTAGAAGTGTGGATCAATAGTATAAACTTGGGGTCAATGACCTCAACACTTGCATAATGTAATGTCACCCCCTAAGAGAATAAACTTCCTGAGGGCTGGGCCAGATACTATCTTTGCATCTCTCATGGTACCTTGTATTTGACATATCTGAGGGGCTTAAAAATATTTGTTGGTTGGATGGATAAAGTGGATTTTCTAGATTATAGAACTTGATCAATGGCCATATAGTGAAACTTCCTCATTTCACAAGTCAGAAAACTGCTCAGGGTGGTTAAACTATTGGTCCAAGATCAGTCAGGTTGTATCAGAACTGAGCTTCTCTGATTCCAAATCCAGGTTTTTTTCTATTGTGTCATGTTACTTCTATATCTGAAACTCATTCCTACAAATGACGAGCTTATTTTCACCCTTTTTGATGGGAATCTCTTTAAAACACATTACACACTTCCCTGGCTTCTTAAACAGAGTAGACTGAAAAGAATTTGATCTTTTCTTGATGACTCCTGGTCAATTCAATGAGCACCCATTATATTTTGAGGTAATAGACTTCGGTGCTTTGAGGGCTTTGTATCTCCTCCATTGATTTCAGCCTGTCACCTGTCATTTCTCCTGATGTCACTGTGCTTGCATCTTAATTCCCTCCCTCATCTCATATTTTCCAAGCCCTTTCTGATGTTCTGCTTCTAAATCAGATAACCAAGAATCTTATGTTAAATGACAGTCAATGAAGCTTGGAATTACAGCCCAGAGAGTAAGATGCATAGTTTGAGTATAGGGATTTTGTGATAGATATTTGGGGTCTCAGGAACCTCTTCTTAGCTTATTTATATTTTAGTCTCTTCTAGAGGGTGACATTGCTATAAGCATGATGTCATGTTTTGTTTTGTTTTTTTTCTCTCCATGAATAAAACCACCAAGGTCAGTGAGTTTCTTCCTTTTTTCCATATACCACAGAAAATTAAGAGTATACAGAAGAAGAAAAAGTCTCTCAAGGGATTCTTTTTGCTACAGACTTAAGACTTCTCTACCTAGATATTATAAAACTACACTTCTCTTATGTCCTGACCATTAAAGTGGAAGATGCTCTTATTAATCCACATGACAATACATTTTTTAAACAATAAGTTGGTTTTCTATTATTTAGGATCTGTTGTACCATGCCACTTGCATTCTTTTTCCTGGACCCTCTTGTGAGCATAAGATTATTTTTTCTATGAATTTTTCATATGATTTATAAGATGATTGAACCTATAATTTTTGGTTCCTCCTGGGGAGATAGTGATAAATTTAAAAGGAATGATGTTTGGAGTCAAAGGATCTGGAATCAAATCCTATCTTTCATGCATTTTACCTATGTGACTTTGGTAACTTCTGTGGGCCTCAGTTTCCTCATCTGTAAATCAGTAGGTCAGACTAGATAACCTTCAAGGTATTTTCCTTTATTGCTTTTTTTTTTAAGCCCCTTACCTTCTGTCTTGGAATAAATATTAAATCTTGGTTCTAATGCAGAAAATGGTACGGGTTAGGCAACTGGGGTTAAATAACTTGCCCAGGGTCACACAGCTAGGAAGTATCTTTGGCTAGATTAGAACCCCAGGTCTTCCATTTCTAGGCCTGACTCTCCATCCACTGAACCACCTAGGTGCCCCCTTTCCAAAGTCTCTTCTATCTATAATTGTGATCCTATAAAATGAGATAAACTTCCCAGTTAGATCCCTTCCAGCAACATCTAATATGCTGAGTGCTTCAACATCGAGGAAATACAATAGCCAGTCCTCTCTGATGATTTAGGTCGGTGAGAAGACAACAGCAATGATTCCAGACCTCTGCCTCCAATTGCAGGGCTCTTTGGCTGTGACTCCAGTCATACTGATCAACTACTGTGCCTATTCCAGCTTGGCTATCCTGGTAGAACAGCAATGTCTCAGGCCTGCTGCTCTATTGGGTCTGGCAGCTGTTTGATGAGATGCTACACGAGACTCTTCTAACTTGTCAACAACCCTGGCTCACATATGAGCCATGGAATTTCTTTTTGCTGAGGTTAACATTTCCTCCTCAACAAGAAGCCAATACAGAGATAGATAATGTGCACAGCATTAATATTAGGCTCACCCATCATAATGACTGCCTTCTGTGTTCTAATTAAATGATCTCTTCTCTCCCCTACACCCAGCTTTGTGATTGCTAGCACCTTTGAGAAGCACCTTGGGAGAGCAATTATTTGGCCTACTTCTCTGAGGTGACTAGTCAGTCACCTCTAGCTCTAGTCAGTCAATTAGCTTCTGGGAATGACTGCTTAGTGGTAGGGTTTACTAGAGAAGGGGAAGACACACTCCTGGTCTCCCGGGGAGCTCACAGTTATTCTGAGCATTCCAGGCTCCTAGAAATGAGGCAACAAGCAGGAATGTGGCACAATGGAGAGAGTGGCTTTGGGACTGAGAGTTCTGGTTCTTGGTTCTGGCTATTCTCCTTACTGGATGTGTAAAGAAAGTCAAGGAATTCTGACTCTTTATTTTCGTCATTTTCAAACTGGGATTAATAGTGGTAACATCAACTACTTCACAGGTTTGCTCAGAGGAAAGTTATCCCAAAGCTTGTATAATCATAGCTATCATTTACATATCACTTTCTATGTTCCAGGTTCTGTGCTAAGTGCTTTATAATGATATCATTTGATCCTTACAACAACCCTGTGAGATAGATGCTATTTGTGTCCCCATTTTACTCGATTGAGGAAATTGAGGCAGACAGAAGTTAAGTGACTTTCCCAGGGTCACACACCTAGGAAGTATTTAGAGACAGGATTTGAACTCAGATCTTTCTGACTCCAGTCCTTGCATTCTATTCCTGACACCAACTAGTTATCCATGGATACTCTTCAAATCATAGTCCAAAGCCATCTTCTCTTCTTTTCCTGTACCAAAGACGATCTCATCTGCTTCCATTGGTTTTAGTGTCATCTCTAACAAGAGGAACCTAAAATCAACACAGCCAGCCCTACTCTCTCACCAGAACTTGAGTTTAACATTACCAACTGCCTAGGAGTCATCTCCATTTGGTTTTCTAGTCAATAAATCTCAAAACTCAAAGCATCCAAAAGGGAACACATCATCTTGTCCTTCTAAATCTGGCATTTACAAATCTATATTTCTGTTAAGGACTCTACCCTGATATTTCTAACTCAAAGGTCTTCAAAAACTACATAAGCATCTCTTTCTTACTATTCACATAGCCATCTAGCATCTAGTACAGTAACAGATTCCTTATCAATATCCCTTTCTCCAATCTCTGCTCTCTCCAAATCCTCCTCCACAGAACTTTCTCAGACACATACCTAATTATATCATTTACTTCCTCTAAAATCTTCATCAGCTCCTTATAGCAGCTAAAGCTAAATTGGGTCATAGATTTGAGGCTGCAAAGGACATCCAAGGCCATTGATTGAATCTAGCCCCCTCATTTAGCAGATAAGGAAAAGTTAAGTAAGTTATCTGAGATCACATGGCTAATAAGTTGTCATTGTTGTTCAGACATTTAAGTCATTTCTGAGTCTTCATGACCACAACTGGGATTTTCTTGACAAAGATTCTAGAGTGGTTTGCCATTTCTTTTTCCAGATCATTTTGTCGATGAGGAAACTGGCAGATTGGATTAAGTGATTTGCCCAGGGACACATGGATAATAAGTATATAAAGCCAAATTTGAACTTGGGTCTTCTTGACTCCAAACCCAGCAATCTGACCATTGTGCCAACTCGCTAACAAGTGGATGAAATTAAATTTGAATGCAGGTGCAGTGCCCCATCCCCTATACCACAATGCTTGTAAACAACTACTCAGCCTGGCACTATTCAGTCTTGCTTCAATTAATTCTTCCTCATGTGTTTATCCTTACTTCTATTTTTCACTCCTTCCCCTGTAGAATGTAGGAACTTTTCAACCAAAAACTGTTTCAGTTTCTTTGTATTTTCAGTCCCTATTGACAACATAATTAACATTTGTTATATATACATTGGAAATTCTAAAGTTCAATAGAATGATGAGCAATTGTAATTATTAAAATAACAGTAACTAGAGAACAATAATGAAACTTTTAAATATTGCAGGATTTCAGAGTGTTGGAATGGCTGAGGCATTGGAGGAAAAGGGGCCCTGAAGCCGGATCTAAGAATGGACCAAGACAGAGAAGAATGGGACCAGTTTTCCAGAGAAAAAGGCCATTTTGAGAAGTGACACAGAGGTAGGAATGAATTGGGTATGAATCTGAAGACAATCTGGAAATCAACATGGGTGGATGGAAGGTCGTTTTTGTTGTTGTTGGGTAGGTAGTAGTGAGAAATAAAGCTGGAAAGGCTGGGGAAAAATCAAATTAGAGCATGAAGGGAACTCTTAGAAAGCTTGTAGTCCAAGCCCCTACTTTTATAGATAAGAAATTGTGACCTGAAAGATAAAATAATATCCAAGCTTGCCATTCCAATGAGTGCAGAGCCAGGGGGTAAAACCAAATTCTCATGACTTCCTAGTTCAAGCACTAGGTAAATACTTATTTAAAATAAATACTAAGTGAATTGAATTGAAATGCTTTGTTGTTTTTCCAAAGAACCCAGGACATCTTGACAGCATGGGTGAAGCAAAGGTTCTATAGGAAATCCAGTTATCTACAATATGTGGCACTACCCTCATGCTACCTTAAAGTGCCTAGCCCTCTGAACTTCATATACTCTATGAAAAATCTTTCCACATATTTGAAAGCAGGTGGCACAGAGTATCAATCAATCAACATGTATTTATTAAGTGATAACTGTATGACAGGTACTGTGGTAGGAAAAGGAGTACAAAGAATGAAACACTTTCTACTCATAAGGAATTTACATTCTAATGGGGGAAAATAAGTGTATATTAAACACTTACAAAATCAATCTAAAATTAATAGATATACCTATCAGTGATGGGAGACAGTCTGTTCAAAGGTATGGAGGTAGGAAATGAAACTTCCTATTCAAAGAACAACTAGTGAAACAATTGGACTGGAATAATGTGAAAAGGAGAGTTCATCATGGGTTAGTCACTCAACTTTATGAATCCTTCGTTTCCTCTGCCATAAAATGATAATCACAATATTTATACTATTTACCTCAAAAGGTTGTTGTGAAGAAAGTGCTTTAGAAATGTGAGTGATGATTATGATCCGTCATGTTTCACGGTTGGGCTGGGATTGCCCTTTTTGCTATACTAAGTTCAGCAACAGGAACACACAGCAGGTATGCTCTTTACTGAACAATCTCCCAGGATAAAAAACAAAACAACTGTTCCCAAAACATGGCTCTTGTTCTGCAGAGCCCATAATTTACTCTCATGGCAGCCAACTTATATGGCCACACTTAACTCAGCTTTTCAGATGTGAAAAATAAAGGTGCCAGCACATTTAGTTACATCAGTACAAGTAAAATGGAATTGAGGAAACAAGGCCATTCTCTCAAGAAAAGAAAAATGGGTTCAGTTTCAACTACTGAGTAATATTAAAATACTACTCTTTAATGGTTTATAGTATGTAGTGTCACATAAGCTGTTTTCTTTAGTGTTTATTAGAAATAAAGGCATGCTTGCCCTTTAAGGGATATGCACAGTAGATTCTCAGGGTCCCATTCATTGGGACTGTGCCATGAATAGAATGAGGCAAAACAGAGGACATCAGACAAAGCTCTGAATTTAACCCCATAAATATAAACTGACCTGTAAAATCAATGAAAAGAGTTTTATTTTTATGACATTGAGTTAAATTTCCTTTTGAATTCAAAGTGGTTGTCACATATATCTCCAAGCCAAAGCACAATCACCTTTTTCTCAGTGGGGGTTATAGTTAGGTGACTAGAAAAATAAGGGTCTTTTCTTTGAAGCTGTACATAAAGCATGCACTTGGAGGGAGGGACAAAAGGGGACAACTCTCTGAGGGGCCATATGGAGGGAGAGACAAATGAAGCCTTTGCCTACAGTGTGGGAAAAACCAAACCAAACCACCTGAGGAACACAAAATATTTATATATGTATGTGTTATATATGCATGTTTTAGATATAGTAATATATCATATGTATATATTATGTATATATGTTAATATATAATACACACATGTAAATATATATTTACCATCAGAAGAATGTTGCTAGAATGTGAATTCCTTGAGGGCAAAGACTGTTTCATTTTAGTATTTGTGTCCTCAGCATCTATTCAGCATATAGTAGGCATTTGATAAATGCTTGCTGACTGATTGACGCCATAAGAATGGAAAGTACCATTTTATTGTTTGTACCTCAGCTGCAAAATTAGATGGTATTGTATTTAAGAGACAGTGATCTAAGGAAGAGTTAACAGTCCTTGGGATTGGCCATCTGCACCAAATCTTATATGGGAGTTTGTTCCTATATATCTGACAAATAAACTACAAGCACTGCTAGTAAGTGATCTTTGTTACCAGAGTGACTTTCAAGGGCTCTCTCTTTCCACATACATCTCTAATTATGAATGGAAGAATATGAATGAATGAAAGAATATGTATAGATTCAAACTTAGAGAAAATAATTCAATACAATAACTTATGGAGAGGCTGAGTAGGAGATTAAAAGGATATGGTTGGATTCCCCCCCACCCCCAATTCTGTACATAACAAGATGGCAGACCTTGGTTATCCAAGTTTCTTTGCATCTTAAACTTAATTTCTATGAACTTCAACTTACTCATCCTTAAAAGGAGAGACAAGGACTCAAATGATCATTGAGGGTCCTTCTACTTCTAAATCTCTTAGCACTCTATGATCTCATGTTTTGCTATGTCTACTCTTATGTTATAGGGGATGTAAGAGAAGTAAAGGCCATTGCTCCATCCTCAGTGACAAGAAAAAAAAATATTCATAATTTCTATATTTGCAGACAATTCTTTCTATAGTATGGGGAGGGCGGGGAAAAATAAGTAAATAAATAAATATTTTCTTAAAAAGAATAAAGAATACCTGAAATAAAATACAAGATAGGATACACTTAAGGGCTAACTTGTGTGCAACTGAAGGAAATTACAGATCGATTTGTATGAAACAGGTGACCTTGGAAAGCTTTGGGGGGGATGTGACTTGAATGGGGTTCTGAAGAATAAATATAATTTGTACAGATAGGGGATTATAGTACCAAATATATGTTTAGTCCTATCTTGGGCACTCTGAAGGATAAAACTAAAAGATGGGAGTACAACTCAGATGTAAAAGGTTATGAAAAGAATAAACTGAAAATGATACTACACCTTTTCTAGGCTTGTGCCTGGATTAAAAAGGTTGCTTTTGACTATAAGGATAGAATTAATAAAGATGTTGAAAGAGGAAGTCTGTTTGACTGACATCAGGATGCGGAACAATGTAATTAATGTATTATATGTAAATAATCTGTATAAATAATTTACATATGTTGTACATAAAATTAGGTTATAGACTAGACTAGGGATTTAGAGAATAGTTACAGTAAGTAGGGAATAGAATGGGAGTAAGTTAAGTTAAGCATAGTATAGATAGTAAATTATACTTAGAAATAGACTTGAGTTGCATTTGCATATAGTAAAGTTTTAATTGTTTGTTGTAAAGCTTATGCTGAACAGTGGAAAAGACTTAGGCTAAATGACGTCAGCAAGATAGTCTATGATAAGCCCAACGAGTCCAGTTTTGGGGACCAAAACCCACTATTTGATAAAAACTGTTGGGAAAATTGGAAGACAGTATGGGAGAGATTAGGTTTGGATCAACATCTCACACCCTACACCAAGATAAACTCAGAATGGGTGAATGACCTGAATATAAAGAAAGAAACTATAAGCAAATTAGGCAAACACAGAATAGTATACTTGTCAGATCTTTGGGAAGGGAAAGACTTTAAAACCAAGCAAGAGCTAGAAAAAAATCATTGTTTGTACAAAATCTTTTTAACAAATTAAAAAGATTTTGTACAAACAAAATGAATGCATCCAAAATTAGAAGGGAAGCAACAAATTGGGAAACAATCTTCATTACAAAAACCTCTGACAAAGGTCTAATTACTCAAATTTATAAAGAGCTAAACCAATTGTACAAAAAAATCAAGTCATTCTCCAATTGATAAATGGGCAAGGGACATGAATAGGCAATTTTCAGATAAAGAAATCAAAACTATTAATAAGCACATGAAAAAATGTTTTAAATCTCTTATATAGAGAGATGCAAATCAAAACAGCTCTGAGGTATCACCTCACACCTAGCAGATTGGCTGACATGACAGCAAAGGAAAGTAATGAATGCTGGGGGGGATGTAGCAAAGCCGGGACATTAATGCATTGCTGGTGGAGTTGTGAATTGATCCAACCATTCTGGAGGGTGATTTGGAACTATACCCAAAGGGCACTAAAAGACTCTCTGCCCTTTGATACAGCCATAGCACTGCTGGGTTTGTACCCCAAAGAGATAATAAGGAAAAAATACATGTACAAGAATATTCATAGCTGTGCTCTTTGTGGTAGAAAAAAAATTGGAAAATGAGGGGATGCCCTTCAATTGGAGAATGGCTGAACAAATTGTGGTATATGTTGGTGATGGAATACTATTTTGCTCAAAGGAATAATAAAGTGGAGGAATTCCATGGAGACTGGAACAACCTCCAGGAAGTGATGCAGAGTGAAAGGAGCAGAACCAGAAAAACATTGTGCACAGAGACTGATACACTGTGGTATAATCGAATGTAATGAACTTCTACATTAGTGGCAATGCAGTGGTCCTGATCAACTTGGAGGAATCTATGAGAAAAACCACTATCCACATTCAGAGGAAACACTGTGGGAGTAAAAACATCGAAGACAAGCAACTGCTTGATTACATGGGTCGAAGGGATATGGTTGGACTCTGAATGAACATCCTGGTGCAAACATCAACAACATGGAAATAGGTTCTAATCAAGGACACAAGTAATACCCAATGAAATTTTGTGTCAGCTGTGGGAATACTGGGTGGAGGGGAGGAAGGGAAATAACGTGATTTTAGTAACCACGGAATAATGTTCTAAATTGACTAAATAAACTAATTCAAATGAGAAAAAAAAAGCTGATACTGAAATTGCATTTAATGGAAACATATATATATATATATACATATATATAATAGTTTGCAGATGATTATAGATATCTAAAGTAGGAAAAATGTTTGTATCAGTTTAACTTAGAAAGAGTAAGTAGTATTAGCAATAAGATTCAAATTTCTTTGGAATGGTTTTGTTCAAACATTTATTGTACTGAATTAATTGTAAAACCCCCAAACTACCCTTACCCAAAAATTTCCTGCAAAAATTTCTTTAGAGTACATAAGTTAACATAGAATAGTGATAGGGTAATTGAGGGAAGTTTATTATTTGGGGGGGAGTACTTAGTAATTAGATTTAGTAGATTGGTAAGTATAATAAAAATAAGTGCCCCTGGGAAGGTCACAACAAAAAAAGGGGACGATTATGGAAAGGAAAATCAAGTTCTGGACTATCTGACACTCAGGTGTAACAAACAGCAATTCAAATGTTAGAGAGAAGATATTGACAAGAATGAACAGTTGTTGGGGGGAGGAGTACTTGGAGTGACAGTTGGTCTTGTGACTCTCTTTCCTGGCCATCTGACTGGAAGGAGTGCTATCTCCCTCACTCAGGATAGAAGTTCCCCTATTTCTGGACTTTTCCCAACTGTGTGCTCTACCTGGATTCCTGGGATCCTGTCATCGAACAAAAGGATTTAAGAGGAGCAGTTTGAACTGTAAGGCTGCTCTTTAGGACATTGCCTGAAGAGACAGGCCCAGTCAGCTCTTAAGATCAGAACCTTTTCTTCCTCATGCTGTCTACTCCTAAAGACTTTGAACTTAAGAAAGCTAGCACAGATTAGCAATAGATAGGAATAAAAGAAACCCTCCACCAGTCTGCTGAGGCCTGGCTTCAGCTCAGAAGCTGAGAGAAACTCAAACCCAATCTAGGGTATCCCTCTTTCCTGATACCTTCCCAATCCAAACTTGTTATTAAATTCATCTTTATTTAAATAACTGCAGGCAGATAAGAGGACTATCATTTCAGGGGACATAGAGAGATCTGAACTTCAGGACAGCCATTCAACCATAGAAGGTCCTTATTGGAGCCCGGCTGGGCAACCTTGGTCTGGGGAAAGGCTTGTCCCTCAGGAGGGTCTGTGCTTACCTGCTCTGGGGTATCTTCAACATCAATCAATAGAGAAGACATTCCCTCAGGCTATCATAATTGGCCCATTTTTCAGAGATAGGTTCTCAGCAGGGGTCATATCTGTATTTTTACCTCACCAGAAACCATATTCCCTCTCTCCCTTCAACTCCTCATTTTCCTGTCATAAAACCTTCCTTACCCCTTGTACCTCTTCCCTGAGCCCTCTTCAATCTCTACAATTCCCTTTAAATATTACACAACCTATCTTTCTTCTCCCCTCTATGTTAGGATCCCATTATTTCCTTCTTTTAGCTCTTATACCATAAACCAAAACATACTCTTATGTAGAGTTTTTTTAGAGGGAACATTAGTAAAGCTTTGTTAAGGAGTCCCAAGTCATAGGTTTGCAGCCTAGATCCAGCACTCATTCACTGTATTCTTTTCACTATTCCAGTGAATCTACTTTGGGAACCAATTTGCTCATCTGTCGAATAGAAATAATGTTAACTGTTGAATTCATTGGGTTAGTTCTGGGGATAAAGGGAGATAATATATGTGAAAGCACTTTGAAGAGTATACCATATTCTGCAAATGTATGGAGTCATCATTATTCCTGTTATCATTCCTGTGAATTCCTGGGTGTGAGCAATGCCAAAAGGCAGCCTCCCACTGTTTGGTAAAGCATCTCTGCTTGATTAGATGCCTGTTAATTAGGACTTCAGACTGTGACACTTCACTCCGTTGTTCTCCTGAGAATTTGTCCTGGCTTCTTCCAGCATGGAATCAGCAGGGGGCTTTTTCTTTCTCTCCTGTGTGCTTTGCACAGATTTCTTTAATTATACTACCTTATGTGCTAGCAATTGAGCACACGATTATCTTAACGAGATGTTTGTTTTATTGCTGTAAATAATCTTATTTCATTTTTGGGGGGTGGCTGTGTTGTGTGCTATAAGTGGTTTGTATACATTTTTAAAATAGTAGTTTAAAATTTTTGTTAGGAATTTTTAAAAGATGATGCTATGTATAAGATCTGAAAGGTAGTTTGTTTAGTAGCTGAGGAGTCAGCCTAAAATGCAGGAAGATTTGCGTTCAAATTCTGCCTCTGTTAAATACTGGCTGTATGACCCATAGGCAAGACAATCAACCTCTCAGTATTCTAGACAACTCTCTAAGAGACTCTTTTAATAAAGGAGTTTCCTTATCTGAAAGTTCTCTATACTTATAAAATCAGAGTCCCAGTCACTATTCATTTTCTCTATGTGTAAGATGCAGACTTTTAAAATTTTCAATGGTATTTTAATAGAATTTTACTAATTTTTTTTGTCTTTTTATCATCTATGCTTTGCCCTGTTGGAGAAGGAGGGTGTCTTCAGTGGTATTTTAAATACCATTTTCTTAAATACCAAATTCCTCAAATTGTATTTTAAAACTGGAAGATTGTGGATCATGCCAGATTAACTTGTACAGGCCAAAGAGTGATTTCCAGAAGGAGGCAAGCATTCTTCAAACAGATCTCAAATTTATCCTATTTTCTTACCCAAGCCGCTTCTACAATTAGAGTTAGTTCATGTCTAAGTTGGTTTCATCCCTCTTTTCCTTTTCCTGACCCTTCTTCACTTTCAATGACATCATTCTTCAATTGTCCATGGTTCTCATGTTGCCATGGCCTTTCCAGAGAGGGAACTATTGAAAAACTCCTCCAAGCTGAGTTAATGGTTTTCTCTTCCCTGGAGTATTTGCATGTTAAAAGAGGGGGCAGGAAAGGATAGTATCTGAGACCAAGGAAGGAATAATTAATTAATCATGAAACTTCTGGCACAGTAACATCTAGAAGGGGTGCTATTCTCAGATAAGGGGCCTTTCCAGAGCCCCACAAATCATACCATATATGAATAAGAATCAGGATGATAATCACAAGTGTATGATTTTTTCTTCACAAAAGGTTCCTGATAGTTTTACTAGCTCTTTTGTGATTGTAATCTCCAATTAATGTCTTGAGTTTGATAGTATTGGTCAAACAGTACCAAACTACTTGGCAAACAATTAGACAGCAGGGCAGAGTGGATAGAGTACTGGATTTGGAGTCAGGAAGATATGGGTTCAACTCAGGCTTCATATATTTAAAAGCTATGTGATTTTAGATAAGTCATTTAATTTCTCTGATCTTCAGTTTTCTTTTAATGCAAGCAGTAATAACAATGACAATAATAATATATGTTACCTATTTGGCACTCTAAAGTATATAAAGAACTTCACAAATATCTTATCCTTAAAACAGGAGGATGTAGGTGCTATTATCTCCATTTTACAGATGAGGAAACTAAGACACTGTCAGTTACATTAACAATAAGTAATTTTCCTACAGTCACATAGCAAATAAGTGTTTAGGGCTGAATTTGAATTCAAGCCTTCCTTACTTTAGGTTCAGTATTCCGTCCACTATGCCAAATAGCACCTTGTCAACATGGAAATATAGAGATCCCCAGTTTATTTAGTTTGAGTGTAGAAACCCCAGGTTTTGACCTTGTCACAGGAGAGGTTTCCCCCTGAGGGAAGGTCCCTCTTCACCAGATAGTGAACTTCCTGGTAGTTTGGATGGGAACAGCTAATCCCATCCAATATTAAGCATCCCTTTTATCCCAATGGTTTCTCCCCCTAGGCTAAGGTCCATTACCAAGGTGGCCCAGCCCTGGGCTGGGTCTTTCCCCTTTGTGTCCATTATAGGGCATCAGCCCCTCACTGTTATTCCTGTCTGGAACTCCTCATTTTCCTTTCTTACCATTGTAAAGTCAGTCAACTGTCCCTCTCACTCCAAGCCCCCATGTCATCTAGAGTGGTATATAGGTTCCCCAAATTCTTTTGTTCCTCGGAATCCATCCTGAGTTGGTGGCACTCCCAGGGGCTAGTGACCAGGGCATCTTGACTCTGTGCAGTCTTGGGTAGAAGCTCTGTTGTCGTAACCTAGTAGCACTGACCCCTTTTCCCTTGATTAAAGAGTGATTTTGACTATTTAATAGTTCTGTGTTTTTTCTAGTTGACAACCTTCATGTGATTCTTGCTTAGATCAAATATGATAATATATATAAAGTACTTTGCTGACATTAATTGTCACTGAACTCTTATTATTATTATTATAATTATTGTAGTAGGAGCCACCATTATTACATCCCATGCAACATAGTCTGAAGTACATATATTCTTTTTTTAAAAATCAGAATGTTTTAATAATATGGAAATAGGTCTGGATCAATGACACATGTAAAACCCAGTGGAATTGCTCATTGGCTTTGGAGGGGTGTGGGAGGAGAGTGGGGAAAGAACATGAATCATATAACCATGGGAAAATATTCCAAATTAATTAATTAAATAAATAAACTTAAAAAAATAAGCAATAGCTTCATAACAGCAAAGAAAAGAAAGAACGAGAAAGAAAGAAAGAAAGAAAGAAAGAGAGAGAAAGGAAGGAAGAAAGAGAGAAAGAAAGAGAGAAAGAAAGAAAGAAAGAAAGAAAGAAAGAAAGAAAAAAAGAAAAAAAGAAAGAAAGAAAGAAAGAAAGAAAGAAAGAAAGAAAGAAAGAAAGAAAGAAAGAAAGAAAGAAAGAAAGAAAGAAAGAAAGAAAGAAAGAAAGAAAGAAAGAAAGAAAGAAAATCAGAATGTTTGATCTGGAAAGGAATTTTGAGCTCTTGTACATAAAGAATTTGTAATCAAGGTCATTAGCAGCAAAATCTGTAGAGCTAGTCTTGTGACTTCCATACTCTATTTCAAGAAGCTGAAGATAATCCTTCCTAAATTAGACTTAGTCTCTTCCTCAAAGAGTTCATAATGAAATAGAAGAGGTAAGATACACACATATATAATTCCACATAAATGTAGCAAATTAATGATGATAGTGAAAGAAAACCAGGTCTCAATTTACCTTGTTTTTCTAATAACACATTTTACAAAGTACATTATCTCATCTCATTTGATCTTGTCTACTCTGTGAGGCTCCATGGGCAAGTTACAGATTGGTAAGAGGGAGGAGGAAGGTTGTTTCCAGCTCATCAACAAAAGGATAAAATCAGTATCTCCTACTTTGGACTTTGTACTATTTGTCTTGGGTGAGGCCTTTTTTTTTTCCTTCCCTTTTCTTGGACATTCAGCCTTCTTCAACCAGGCACTAATCTTGTTAACTATTCCTGCCAACCCCTTGCTCACAGCTGGAATCAACAAACACCCACTAAGGTGAGAACCAATAATGGCTTAAGCTGTTATCCTCAGAAGTACATAGTGTTGAACAAGAGGACTCTGGGAAAATGTAAACTCTTTCAAGATCAATTAAGCAGTAAGTAAACACTTAGTATAGACCTTTATGCCATGCACTGGGAATACAAAGGTCAAAATTAATTTTTTCCTCCAGTTATAAAGCTTACATTGAGCAGAGTATGGAGAAACACAACATAAAAAATAAAGATATTCAAAATAAATACAAAGCTTTTTTGGGTGGTGATGGGAAGAGTGTGATATCAACTTGGAAGAGAAAGCTTTCATGTAGAATTTTTTCATGTATGGAATTTTTAGAGGCAGAGCTAAGGAAGAGGTGAGTTTCAAGCTAGGGCAAAGGCAAAAAAAAATGAAAGATCTAGTATCACGTATGAAGAACAGCAAGGAGGCTAGTATGGTTGGACTACAAAATGAGGCAAAAGAGAATCATAAAACAGATGGAAAGGTAGGTTGGAGTCAAGATGTAAACTGTTTCAAATGAAAAATAGAGGAATTTTTTTATCTTAAAATGAGAAAGGGAAATAGGGAGACTGAAGTTTGTTGAGTAGAGAACTGACACAGATTTGAGTTTAGGAAAATCTCTTTAGCAGTTGTGAGTAAGGTAGTTTGGAATGAGGCGAGACTCAAAGCATGGAGACCAATTAGGAGGTCATTGCCAACAACCTACTTGAGTGGTGATGATGCCTGAACTAAGATAGTGACTGTATAAGTAGAGAGAAAGGGGATCTAGTACATAATAGGATCATAATAAATGTTTATTGATTGATGGTCTGATTGGAAGCAAGAGATGTGGGGGAAGTAAAAGTTATAGGATTTGGCATCTGGTTGGATGTGAGGGGTAAGATAGAGAGAGTTTTTAAGGGCATTACCAAGAATTAAGGACAATATGAAGATTGTAAACCTGTGTTTGGGAATCTTGGTAGAGGGGTGGATTTTGGGGAAAAGATAATGAGTTTCTGTTTTGACATGGGGAATTTGAGCTGAGTCCAGAAAATCCAATCTGAAGTGTCACTATGCAGTTGGAGATGTGGGACCAGAGTTCAGGAGAAAAATTACACCTGGGAGTCATCTGCATGGAGATGATAATTAAACTCAGGTAGTTACAGAGTTACCAAAAGAGACAACATAAAATGAGAATCAAATGGAGGCCTAGAACATAACCTGGAAGTAAATCCACTATTGGAGAGCCTGATTTGTATGGGTAATGAACAAGGAGACGGAGAAGAGGTCACATAAATAAGAGGAGATGAAAGAGAAAGTAATTTCATGGGGATCTAGAAGGGAGAGTTGTTAGAGGCAATGATCAAGAGGAGAAAGATTCAGGAAGAGAGAGTAAAAAGGTATAGAGAGATCATGAAGGATGAAGACTAAGAAGAGGCCTTCAAACCAGAAGTTAGGAGATGACTGATAACTTTGAATGGAGAAGTTTCAGTTGACTGATAAGGCTGGAAGCTAAATTGTAGAGAACTGAAAAATGAGTGAAGAAGAGAGGAAGTAGAGGCAGTTTGTGGAAATCTATTTTTCTACAAGTTGGAATGTGAAAGAGAGGAGGAGATATTGAATAAACATTTGATGATGGTAAGGTATAATGAGTATTTTTAAGAATGAAGGAGGCTGGATATGTTGGTAGGCAATAGGGAAAGGACCAATGCCAAAGAGACAGACAGAGACAGAGAAACAGAGACAGAAAGACAGAAAGATAAATTTTATGGAGACAATATTCTAGAGAAGAAAGGAGGATATGTTATCAAACAATTGTGTGTGTGTGTGAGTGAGAGAGAGAGACAGAGAGAAAGACAGAGACAGAGAGACAGAGACAGAGAGAGACAGAAAGAATGTTTAGTGATAAGGGTAAATGCTTCATAGACTGGAGAAATGAAGCAAGGGGGAAGTGATTTCCAAGGCTTTTGAGATTTAGAAAGAAGATAACTGCAAATGGTTAGTGTTTCCTCTAACTCCTTGAAATTAAATTGTATTTTAAATGTATTTGTCTGTATGGTTTTTAGCTTCACCTCCTCAGCTGAATGAGGAAGAAACTGTTTCTGATTTTTGTTATTGTGTCCACAGGACCTTGCACATTGAGGGGATTAAAAAACTGTTGAATTGAATGAATGAGATCCTAATAGTAGCATTTTAGGTATGATAGGAAATGAAGGAACCAGAAGCACCTCAATAAAACGAGATGGTTTGGCTCTGCTACAATTTGATAAAACAAATGATACATTGTGTGAAAATGTGAGGGCAAACAAATGCATCTTAAGGCATCTTTAAGGTTCTTTTTATGTGATGCTTTATAAACATTATTTAATTTCATCTTCACAGTGTTTCTGTGAGGTAGATACTACAATTTCCACTTTGTAGATAAGAAAACTGAGAATGATTTGCCCACAGTAAATATCAGAGACAGGATTTAAAACCAGGTTGTTCATGTCCAGGGTTTTGTCCTATAACAGGTTGCAGTCACCTATTTCTTAAGACACAAGATCAATCCATCCCACATGCTACCTCATCTTTCTGTGCTGCCTGCCTGGCACTTCTCATCAAAATATATTCTGGCATCAGTAGCTTTTTCTCTTCAGTGCCTTTGTAATCATAGTAAATCTTCTTTTAATGAGGATGCCTATCAATCCTCTATCTTACCAGAGGTGTTTCCTTGACATATCTGCATTCTCCAAAGGCAATATTGACTGCATTTCTGTGGCATTTGTCACCATGGTATCTCGCTTTTTGTTTACACACCCTATTCCTTGGATAAAGGTATCCTCTTCCTCATCTCACTTGTTTCAATACATCTGTTAAAATTGCAGGAGACACAAACATTCCCAGGCAGATTGGGCTGCCTTTCCATCTGGACTTGGACAGTAAGATATAAATAAACACACACAGAGTTTCTAAGAAGATTTTTTGTAAGAATGAACTAAAAAGACTATTGTTAAATGAAAGAATGTTTCAATCAATCAATCATCAGTCCTCATTGAACAGTTACTATGAGTTGGACAGCTATGAAGGAACCAATCAATAATACACTATCTTTGCCTTCAGGGAACTTCCACTTTTGATGAAGAAATGAGGACAACACACATGAAATTACAGCAAATTTACTGAGTAGAATAAAATTCATGCTAAATTCTGAGTATTTGGGGGGGAAAAGAAAGTTCAATTAGGGAAGAAATAGTCGGGGAAGCTTCATGACTAAAGAGATACTTGAACTAGACCTTGAAGGATGGGTAAGGTTGGTCTCAGAGGATGAGTATTGTTTCAACATCCCTCCTATGCCCTATGTTCTATGCTATTGTTTAATAGAAATTTTGGCCTGATGTTAAAAATATATGCCTGATGAGACTAGTCAAAGCTTCATATATTTAAAAAGGAATTAAAGCAAGGTTAGCTTTAAGTGCCACAGGTCATAGTGACTAATTAGTCTGTGTAAGTTAGGCCTGGAGATCCTGAAGAAATAAAGAGGTTGAAAAATTAAGCTATATTATTCAAACATTATTTTATTAAGTGGAAATACTTAGACTGTAAAAGGTAGGTTGCAGCTAACTGTCAAACATTTTGTAATCAGTTTTACAACAGTTTAACTTCTGAGTCTTTTTAATGATAAAAGGAATATTTTATGCCTAATCTTAAAATGCAAAAAGGTGGTCAATGTTCTACCATCTTTTAGAAACAATAGCTTTACAGCCTATTCTTACTCTGGCCAACTGACATACTCTTACTGACAGGTGACAGTGGCACCTTTTTATTTTAAGGGAAGTATATTTGTTAGAGGTGGGGGCACAGCAAAAGATTTGGGTCCGAGTAGCTATTCTGTTACTTCTGAGAGTTCTGAAAATAACAAACTTCTTTACTTCTTGAGACTCTTCTTTCTTAAATGGGTATATGGGTATATGTTCAGGGAGAACTGGGACCTCTGGTAGGAGAGCTTGCCAATCCCTCTACTTATTCACATTAGGTTTCTGCCTTTCACTCAACTATCATTGGTGGCTCAAAAAAACGATAGCATGCACAGCCCCCACACCCTGATGAAACCATCTAAAGCAGTCTCAGCAAACCAGATTGAAGATAATCAATAGATCTCAAACCTATTGGTGACATAGAGGGATATCTACCCCAAACATGTGAAGCCTTCCTCCAGTGGAATGGGCACATAGGAACAATTTGTTCCAAGGCCATGAAGGTAGCTAAAACAAGCACTGTAGAGTGGTTAGAGGTTGGTCAGACATGGAAGATGCCAAGGTCATCTACTGCATCCCAGGCCATTGCCAGTCATCCTGACTTTTGTCTTGCCACTGGACACCAATAACTCTAGAAGAGAGAGTAAGGCTGATGACTTTGTTCAGCTCTGCCTCATTAAATCCAATTCACAAGTCATGACATCACCTTCTGGTGACATTAGATCTCTCAGCAATGAATGTCAAACAACAGGTTTACTAAGGGTTGGGGAACACAAAAGATCTTGGTCTGAATACCAACTCTGTTACTTCTGTGAGCTCTGAATAACTTAACTTAATAAATCCACTTAACTTAATAAAATGGGAGAAATATCTTTCCTCCAAATTGGCAGGGCAATCCCAATGACCAAGATGACTGGTGAATAAGAAAGCATTTTTTTTTAGAAATATTTGTTGATGATTATCATATTGTATATATATTCCATGAAGAAAATATTGAAGTAATTTCTCTTTGTACACTCCACTGTATTTAGCATAGCATTCTGAATATTGGACATGCTCATTCATTGACGCATCTGTTCAACAAGCACTTATTTTCTACTATGTGACATGCATTATGCCAGGCAATGAAGATACAAAGACAAAAATATGAAAGTCCCTAGCATCAAGGAGTTTACATGACACTGAAAGGAAAATCATGTACACAGACAAATAAATATAATGTAATATTGGGGGGCAATAATAACTGGGTAATTTGGAAATTGTCTCTGGGAGAAGATAGCATTGTAGTGGAGTTTTCAGTCAATCCCTAAGAAATTAGGGATTATGAGAGGTAGAGGCTAAACTGAATTATTATTATTCAACTGTAATAATATTATCCATGAAATGATCCTTCCAATAAGCATAAACACTTTAGGGCTCTGCTGGTGTCTTGTTTTCCACAAGCCTGAAAACCTTTGGTATCTGATGGTGATGGATTACTATTGTGCTTAAAGGAATAATAAACTAGAGGAATTCCACATGAATTGGAAAGACCTCCAGGAATTGATGCAGAGTGAAAGGAGTAAAACCAGAAGAACATTGTACACAGAGACTGATACACTGTGGCACAATCAAACGTAATGGACTTCTCTACTAGTGGCAATGCAATGATCCAAGACAATTGTGAGGGACTCATGAGAAAGAATGCTATCCACATTCAGAGGAGAACTGTGGGAATAGAAACACAGAAGAAAAACAACTGCTTGATCACATGATTCAAAGGGGAAATAAAACTATTGCAAATATTAATAATATGGCAATAGGTCTTGATCAATAATATATATAAAATGCAGTGGAATATGCCATTGGCTGTGGGAGAAAGGAGGGAGGAGGGAAGGGGAAAGAACATAAATCATGTAACCATGGAAAAATATTCTAAATTAATTAAACAAATTTTTAAAAAATCATGCCTAGAGCAAAGCAATTGTATAGCAATAAACTCATTTTCTTTATTTGCCACATTCTTACTCATTCTTTAAATGTTGATTCTAATATCAACTCTTCCAGGAAGTCTTCCTTATTCCCTCAATAGCTAGCAATCTTTTACTCTTGAACCTCACATAGCATTTTGTTTTGAAATCTACTTCAATAATGTTAAACTCAAATAGAAATGGATCCTGTCACCCATAATGACTTAGAAAACCATAAAAAATTGTACATTGTATTGTATTATATTTTTATTTTATTAAATATTTCCCAATTTCATTTTAATCTAGTTTGCCTGATTGCTTGTTTAAAACTTCTCTATTGTATCTATAATACAATATTGTATATTGGACTTATTGGCATTTGTTTTTTTTTCCTAGTAGATGATAAGCCTTATGTTGGCAGGAATCATGTCTTATACAACTCTTATAATTCCACAAGTGTCGAGCACAGAGCTTAGAGTATAGCTGGTGCTTTGTCAGATTTGTTGTTGGCATTTCCCTACAGTACTGTCTCTTGGTTACCTGAGCCTATTCTCCTAAACTGTATGTTCTTTCCTGAGGTTGGTTGACTTTTTGGATCATTGTAGTGCCATCACCATAGTCCAATTTTCTTTGGGTTTTAGAAACTATATGGACATTTCAGACTCTTCCCTGGTCTGTCTTCTGTCCTTTTACCTTTTGACATGGTAGTTTTCTCTAGCAAGATATCAAGGGACTGCCTGCCTGCCCACCCCCAACTTGCCCCTCAGCCCCTACATGAATTGAAACTAAGTAGATAGACCATAACATGCAAGGTAGTATGCATACAAACCTAGGAATAAAAACTACAGACAGATGGCAGAAAATAATACCAGCTGTGACTATACCTCCACTGAAAATGGACCATGAGAACACCATCTGGATCTGGATCCTCCTGAAAGTATATGCCTCTGGCTGCAATGTTTGGCCAACACCACCAACTCTGTTAGTGGATCTGGAGAGGACTTTCTTTGAGTACCACTACTGACCCAGAGGGAAGAGCCATGTTCCTTCCTTTTCTTCTTTGTTTTCTGCTTCCCTTTAAATACTTCTGTTGACTTGTTATGAGTTTGTGACTCCAAATGATTCTCCAGATGGATAGTTCATGCAGCAGAATGCCCGTGGTAGTTAACAAGATTACATAGGTAATTGAGTCAATCTAGCACTATAGCCAGAACTTTGTGATGAGTTCTCCTTCTTCCCCCTTTAAATCTTAGAACTGAAAAAATACAGGGGGCAATAAGGGAGAATACCATAGCTGTTGGGAAAAGCCAGAAAAATAAGTTTACAATGGACAGAAAAAGCCTATTTAAATATGTTGCCCAGTAATTGCCCAAAACACAACTCCAAGACAGTGGGAATGAATCTAAACCAAACCTTTGCCGCAGCCCTATGGTGAAACAATAGTAGAGGTGAGAATGCACAGCGCATCATAGGTATATCTGCCTTGATGAACTTGGAAACAAAACTAGGGGACCATCAATGTGAGAAAAGGACAACTCCTTCTGTAAGGATGCAATGAGAAAATGCTTTGCAACTATTTGACTACAATAGACTTCAACCTCCTGTGCTACTGGAGAAAATGAAAGGAATGGCATTTATTCAGTACATATTATGTGCCAGGCATTGTGCCAAGCATTTTGTAAATATCACCTCATTCAATCCTGACAACCTTATTGGGAGATAACTGCTCTTATCTTCATTTTATACTTGTGGAAACTGAGGCAGACAGTGATGTAAATGACTGTATCTTATCCAGAGTGACATAGGTAAAAAATCTTCAAGGCAGGATTTGAACTCAAATCTTCCTGATTCTAGACTCACTGCTCTATTTACTGTACCCACTAGCTTTCTTTAGGACTCATATTGCTCTAGGACAGGGGTTCTTGACTTTTTTTTTTTACTGTTTCATGGACTCCCTTAGGCAATCTAGTGAAGTTTATGGAAATCTTCCAGAATGTTTTTCATTGCATAAATAAAATGTACAGGATTACAAAAGAAACCAATTATAGTGGGAGTCACTTAACAAAATATTTAAAAAAAAAAACACTTCTGGGGCCCTATGTTTAAAAACTTTTCTAGAAGTTAGCTGGTACAGCATAGGGTGGTATGAAAAGTCTTGTTGCCTTCTCCATGAAATTTTTAGCTATATCATATGAGAAAAATGTTCAGAAAATTCTGATTAAGGGTAAAACTGGTGAATCAAAGGCCATGCATCCCTGCTGGGACTATATTTCCCAGAATGCATTTCAGAAAATACCTAGTTTCCAAATGAAATAATGCTGGTGATGGAATCTGAATGCAGAATGAAGCATACTATGTTTTATTATCTTTCTCTTTTTAAAAATTTTGGTCTGTGTTTTCTTTCATAACATGTCTAATATTGAAATAATTTTTGCATGACTGCACATGTATAATCTATATTAGATTTCTTGCCTTCCCATTGATGGGGAGATGGGAAGGAGAATCTGGAGCTCAAGTTCTAAAAAAAAAATGTAAAAAAAAAGTTTACATGTAAATGGGGGCTAGGGGGAAGGAGTAAGCATAAAAAGAGAGAAAAAAAAGAAATAAAGCTAGTGGCCAAGGTCATTCCGTGTTTTGTAAACAGAGGCATTTTGGAAAACTACTTAAAAATACAATTTCATGTTTATCCTGGAGGTGGTGAGGAAGTAGAAGAAGAAGTTTAGTTGATACTTTCTAGGCATTTGGCAATGAAAGGAGAGTTATAGAACATAACTAGAGGAGATAACAAGGACAAAATGAAGGATTTTTTTAAAGTCTAAGGAGATCGGGGAATGTTGGTCAATAATAAGTAAGAAGCACTGATACTTCATACCTCATTCATGCATCTGTTAAAACCCCAGTTATTATAAGTAAAATTGCATTCAGAATCTTCTATTGAAGAAGAGAATGAAGCATAAAAGCTAGCCTACAATTTAGAAAGATGCCTATTAAAAACAATTGAAAGAAATAGTTTTAGTATCTTTAGTATTTAGTATCTTTAGTATTTAGACAATGAAGGCTTTGATTATTAGAAAAGCAACTTCTATGACACAAATTAGTCCTCAAAGATGAAGTGAGTTTTCATTACAAAAGGTTCTATGTCCTTTTGTCCCTGTTGATATTTTAATATAGGATATGAGCTCCAAGATATCATTAATATGGATACTGCCTCCTACACTAAAGATTTCATTTAAAAATATTTTTTAAAAATTACATGTGATAACAAATGTTCACATAAGTTTTCCTAAGTTATATGATACAATCTGTCTCCCTCCCTCTCTCCCCTTCCCCCTCCTAGTGCTGGCAGGCAATTCAATCTGGGTTATACATATATTATCATGCAAAACACATTTCCATATTGTTCACTTTTGTAAGTGTGTAACCTTATAAAACCCAAACCCCCAAACATTTACCCAAATAAACAACTGGAAAATCACATGCTTTCACCTGCATTCTTACTACGACAGTTCTTTCTCTGGTAGTGGAGCACATTCTTTGTCCTAAGTCTCAGAATTGTCCTGCATCATTGTATTGCTGAGAGTAGCTAAGTCTATCACAATTGATCATTCCACAATATTGCTATTACTGTAACACTGAAGATTTCAGCCCATCCCTTCATTCTCATACTACACAACTCTTCTCTATATTCTCTATATTCTCCATCAGTCATAAGATAATAGATTAAGAACTCAAAGGGGTTTTAAATGTCATTGCATCCAATCCACTCATTTTTCAGATGAGGAAAGTGAAGGCATTTGTCCAACATTCTTCAGTTAGTAAATGTGGTATGAGGTGAAGAGTTGTCCATAATTCCTTTGATGCCAAAGCTAGTACCTTGCCTACTATACCACACTACCTTTCCATGTCAGCTGCAAAAGATCTACTAGACTCACTGGAGGCCTTTCAGATATTTTAGCATTACACCAATCCTAGAGGAGCAACTAGGCTGTCTGTGCATATCCTTAATGCTCACTATTTGATCCTTTATGACAAGATTTAGGAATTTTTAAAATAACTTTTTGAAAGCAAGTCAGCATGGGCAATATGATACAGGCTATCCACACTTACCACCCAACTGTCTATTATTCTTTCCTTCACCCACAATTTTTACTCTTTGGAGAAATGTGATCTATGGTTCACAATTTAGCAACTATAGAAGAATATCAATTTTTAAAAAGTGGGCTCTGGTTTTAAAGAATAGTGTGGATTATTTAAAAGGTTCACAGTTTTCTAGGTGTGGCCAAACTCTCTCTTTATCCAATTTAATTTTAAACTCAACTCATTGTCCATCAGCAGGATCCATCCAAGATACAGATATGAAGGGATTAACTGAATGGACAATGATCATTTTCCAAACCCTTGTTTATTCTTGGGTGAGCTGTTAGGCTAAAAGCCTTTCAATGGTTATAGATCGAATTAGGGAGGCTTTGTAAAGTTCTGGACCTGGATGTCTTTGACAAAGTCATCCACAATCTCTGAGTATTAATTGCTACATCATAAGTACTTAATGAAAGCTGAGACCTTAACACGTAGAGAGGATAACTTTTCAGTTTGTACTTGAAACTTGGCACTTATGATAATAGCAAACATTTTTGGCGATCAGATTCCTTTCTGTTTGATTTCTTGCTTGTGCCAATGTGAATACTGAAAGCCCCAAGTTTGTCCATTTCCCTTGAGAACTTCCCTTATAGGGAAGTCCCAAATTGTCTTTGTCTTAGACTGAACAAGGGATCTCATCTATCAAGCATCCATTACCTGTCCTGAATAGGAGTAACAACATTTGCTCAAATTCTCAATCAGTCTTTTTGTCTTAGAAGTTTCCCCCATTGTATCAGAGATCCTTTCTCAAGAAGACCAACACAGGCAGGAACCATCTTTTTTTGTACCCTTTGTAAGTTAGGCCACTCCCTGATACCCTAGCCTCTAGCTACAGCTTCTTTCCAAAGCCTGCTTGTAACTGTCAGTGTATGCTTGCTGTACTTAATTCCTCAAAAGTTGTATAAGTACCCATGTTCTATTGTTCTTTGGAGAATCATCTTTGGCAGTGATTCTCTCAGAGACACTATCCCCAGAGCTCCAAAGCCTTGACCCAGTTTGGTATTTAGCACTGGGCTCTGTGTGGTGTTCAATTATTAAGGACCTGTCTCTTTTCTGATTAAAGATTTGGTTTTATGATTACTTCAGTAGTTCTGTATTTTTCCAAATATAGAGGAATATGGAAACATTTATTTAATTCATCAATAGATTGCAATTCTATTTCCTCTACCATGCCCTAGAAAACTCTATATGATAGAAAATCACTACCACTGTTGAGTCCATGCCTCAGGAAATACCTACCTTCTAATTCTGAGAAGTTTCCTACCCCTCCACACCCTCCACTTTAGTAGGGTGTCTAGGTCAGCCAACTCCTTATTTCTCAGTGAGCTATAATCCAGACTATTATATCATGTCTCTAGCCAGGAATCTTCTTTCCCCTTCTGAATCTATCAAATTCCTTTTATATGTAGAATCTAAACTCCTCAAGAATAGGAATCATCCTTCTTTTTGCTTGTATTTGTTTTCCTAGTGCCTGGCACTAGTAGGTACATATCATATATGTAACAACTGACTTATTATTGCATTTTAAGGGTTCCTTTAAGCTTTCTGTGAACAGGTATTTATTTTATTTTTTGCCTTTGTATCCCTATCATTGAGAACGGTACCTAAAACATAGTAGAAGATTAATGATTGGTTGAGGAGTAAACATAGAAGAAACACCTTGCTGCAAGAAGTACATTTTGTTTCATGAGTTAAATGCCTTCTTCTTTAATCCACAAACACAGAGGGATCATATACTATTCTATTTACTTTTCAGTTACCTAAGTGCTTAAGAAGCTATAGCTTGCAGTAGAAAATAATTAGTGAAAAGTTGCCTGATCTCATATTTTCATTGAGGACATTATTGATACTTGTGTAGATGATCTTTAACAAAGATGAGAAAGTAGGCATATGGATCAGCAGTTACTGAGGTCTTCTTAATTACTTTTTCATAAGTAATATCATCTTGGATTCTCATCCTACCCTCCAACGATTTGGTTATTCTCCCTTCTTTCGGAAATCTTCAGACTTAACTTTAAAGCTATGTTTTGCCTCCAAAATGACTTTTCCCCACTTGTGTACTTGACCTGATCCACTTGTTTCCAGTCTTTGTCTTCTTTGGTGTCATTGCCACTTCCTAAAATAGCTTATCCTTCTATATTATTCAAGACTGACCCAGAGTCAGTGGGATTCTGAGACAGGGGCCATCAACCCTTGGGTCTATTCCCCTAACATAACAAAGATTTAGCTTAAGTTATATTGAAGTTAGGAGATAAGGATCTGGGTGTTTGAGGACAAAAGACTGTGAGGCATCAACCTTTTGGCTAAGGATCTTGGGTTTCAAACATCCATTGATATTAACTGTTAGGGCTCCCTTAATCCCTCCTTCCTGCTTCCTGATCCCTCCTGCCTTCATTCCCCATTTCTTTCCAAATAAATTGTCAGTACTGTCAGTTAGAGATTGGTCAGAGGTTTCTTGAAAGATAGAAGTTGGGTGTGTGGGTACAAGACCAAAGGGTGAAAACTTTGTTTCACCTGATACAAGCAAAAGCCAGTTTGCCTTTGGGGTCATAGGGAAGAGTCTCACAACAAAGACCCTTATCCCAGAAAAAGGATAGGTTGGGATATCACATCTGCCCAGCAGTTGAGCCTCCATTTAAAGGCAGAGATAAAGACAGATTCCTTCTCTTGCTCCCTAATAGATCCATAGCTCCAAAGTCAGTCAGCTTTGGGGAAGGAGAGACAAAGCCATCTCTCTAAAAACTTTTCAGTTTCCTCACACCCCTTTTACCTCCAATTTCCTTTCAACTTCTCACTGAGGAGACACCTCCACTCAGGGAGAAAAACCTTGTTACCCCTCTCCACCAGTAATAGAGGAGAGTAATCCCCTTCCACTATCTCACTCTCTTTTCCTCTTCTTTTACACTTTTTAGTCTTCACCATTCTCCATTTTAAAAATCAGATCTCTACTTGGAAGTGTCCAGAACAAACACAATGCATAAGGAACAGAATTACACATATTCATGACTCTAATAACATTTCATCCAAACAGGAATATGGATAGCATCATTAAGGAAAACTAACACAGCATGTGGTTTGCTGTTTTTCTTTTCCTTTGATTTTGATTCAGACAATGTTTGCTTCAGGGAAAATGCTGGTTCTTTGTTTTGTTGCATTTGTTTGATTTTTAACTGAAAACAAAAGTTTGTGCTAAATGTAAAGATGATCCTAACATGGAGCATCAAAATAGCATGAGATTCATAACCAGGAGTTTGGCTAGCAGGGTTGCTGGTCTGTAAACAGAAAATTTAATTTTCGATTCAGCAATTGCAGCAGAACAGTCTAACTCACTTCCAGCTTGGAAATCTCACTAAATTTTTATAACTATAGCTCAGAGATTAGGAAGGAAGTAGTGGGGGCAAGCTAGGTAACTCAGTGGATTGAGAGTCAGGCCTAGAGAAGGGAAGTTCTAGGTTCAAATCTGGCCTCAGATACTTCCCAGCTGTGTGACCCTGGGTAAGTCACTTAAACCCCATTGCCTAGCCCTTCTCTTCATTCCTCTGCTCTTCTCTGCCTTGGAACTGATACTTAATATTATATCTAAAATGGAAGGTAAGGGTTTAAAAAAATTTTTAAAAGAGGGAAGTAGCATCCTCATCTTGACAGACTGAGAATTGGACCGAGAAACTTTCACACCATTTTCTCACTCCTTCCAACTTGTAATTGTCAAATAATTTTTATGTGTGAAAATAAATGAAAACAGGAGGGCACATTCTGGGACAATTGTTCCTAAGGGGAACAAATAAACAAAAAAAGATTCTGTTCTCACCCCAGCATTTAGTGGTTGACCTTGGACACATTGGTTTGGATTCTGGAGGGCCTGAAGTTCGGGGGTCTAGTAGTTTCCATATATACAAATCAAGAAAAGCAGTGACTTTTAATTCACTGTACAAACTTTTCCTTTTTTAACTTTGCCTTCTCTAATATGCCACTGACATATCTCTTGACCTGGGAATATTTCTAGGAGTAGTTTTAAGGACAATCCTTCCCCCCTAAAACTGGTGGGAATCCCAGAGGTAAATGAATGTATAAAAAATACAGGATATGCACATGTAGATATACATATGGGTGCCCATATATATGATATATAGATGGATGGTAATATAGACAGATACTTTTATCCATTTGTATGTTTGTATGTATGTATCTCCATATAGGGTTTTCAAAAAGTTTAGTGTACTTTAAAGCTTCAATAACTTAATACTGCAGTAAGACTTTTGGGACATTATGTAACATGTGTTTTTATGTGTATGTGTGTGTGTGTGAATATATATGCACTTACATATACATATACACATATAAATACATAGGGACACCTCAGTGGTTCAGTGGATAGAGTGCCTGACCGAAAGTCATCTTCCTGAATTCAAATCTAGTCTCAGGCACTTTCTAGCTGTGTGACCCTGGGAAAGTCACCTAACCCTGTTTGCCTCAGTTTTCTCACCTGTAAAATGACCTGGAGAAGAAAATGAGATCTAGTGTCTTTGCCAAAAAAATTGCAAATCGGGTCATGAAGAGTTGGACATGACTGAACAATACTAATACATGTATAAAGAGCATACACACACACACACACACACACACACACACACACAGGGGTGACCCTTCCACATTATGGAGGTTTAGGGGTACGGCATGCTGTGATATAGAAAATCTATATGAAACTTTTTGGCCTTCTCTTCCTCTGAGAGAAAAAGTAGTTTGTGTGTCAGCCACTGGTTTTTGCATTCTTTTTTGCAAACTTTAATTTTTTTAACTTTTAAAAAGAAATTATGTATATTTATGATGTTGGATAAAATAAGTAATTATTATAGAACTTTTCTCTCTAGATATACATACATATGTGTGTGTATATATATGTTTGTATATATATTTATATAGATATAATTTTTTTTAATCCTTACCTTCCCCTTTAGAATCAATCCTATGCATTGGTTCCAAAGCAGAAGAGTGGTAAAGGTTAGGCAATGGGGGTTAAGTGACTTGCTCAGGGTCACACAGCTGGGAAGTATCTGAGGCCAGATTTGAACCTAGGACCTCCCACCTTGGGGCCTGTTTCTCAATTCACTGAGCCACCAAGCTGCCCCCCCCTCACCTTTTTTTTTCTGCATTCATTGCTGAGTTCCTAAACTTACTGTGTCTTCTGCTGGCCCTTGAGGGTCTGAGCTTCCACAAAACTTTCCCCAAATTCTTATTTAATTTCTTATGCCAATTCATGATATATTGAAATCATGCTGGGGAAAGTCATGATGTGGAAAGAATACTTTTATATGAGTGTGTCTCTATGTATATATATATATATGTGTGTGTGTGTGTGTGTGTGTACACATATATGGGCACACACATATACTCTACAATGTATAAATACATACAATGAACACGTATTTATGTATATATACATAACTGTATATATACAAATCACATATAAGATTTGCAAAGTGCTTTACATATTATATTCCATTTGCTCTTTATGACCACCTGGTAAGGGAAGCTTCTACTCACACTATTCCTATTTAAAAGGGGAGGAAGCCCCGGCTCCAGAAGCTTGAAGTGGTGTCTTTATCATCACGGAGTTAATAAGGACTAAAAGTGCAATTTGAATCGAGGTCCCCTTAACTCTAAGTCCAGCCTACTTCCCAGAACACTGGGAAAGTGGGATTATCTGGCAGAGGGGAACAGAGGCTGAGAGAATGAGCCACTAGGAGAACTAATGAGGGTTGGGTGGCAGCAAGCTGGGACATTCCTTCATCCAACCCTGCTGCCTTGCTTCTGTGTATCTTCCACTTGGGATTGTCCTTTTGGCCACTTGCCCTGGGAGTGGTTTTCAGTATTTGCCCCCTCCCCACCCCCTTACAAAGTTCCCAGTTTGGTGACCTGCCGAAGGACCCTTTTAAGGTGATGACATGGTCCTGGACCAAGCAGCACCTCACGTTCTATGTGGATATTTTGGACCTGGACTCTTCTTATGAGGCTATTAGCTTTGGACACTGGAACCTGCTGCTCAGGAACAGCTGGGAATACACTGCAGGCAAACTGAGAAGGCAGAAAAAAGCAATGAGGCATTTCCAGCTGGAGAAGCAGCCTGTTCTCTAAGGGGGTAATTTCAGAGCCTGTCTCACCTCTAAAAGTACCTCAGAGAGATATGCCTGGGGCATGTCTAGAAGAAAACAAAGTGCCTGGTGTTTAGAACAGAGACACACAGGAGCCCTTTATTATTCTGATATTGCAGATTCCTAGAAGGAGAGTTCACATTTTTCCCTATGATGGACTACTTGCAAAATACCACCTTTCATGTTTATATACGACCTTCTCCAGGGAAAGTTTTATGCATTCACAGGCCAGACAAGTCCCTTTGTGGTATGATTTGAGATGTGCTAAAATCACCTGTAAAAATACCTCCCTCATCGGCTTGTCTCAATGCCTGAAATTCTACCATTGGGGTTTCATTCCTTTGGATTGGGCATTACCCTTATTTGGCTTTCTATTATTCTATTCAATATGCATTTAGTAAGTATATAAATGAAAGAAAGTCAGCCTGCCTTGGTGGATAGAGAGCAGGCTTTGGAGTCAGGAAGACCTCAGTTCAAATCCTAGGCTTTGTGACTCTGGGCAGTTCACCTACCCTTCAATGCTTCAAGCAACTCTAAAATTGTAGAGAAGATGTCACTGCGTATTAGGAGAGAGCATTTCCCCATCAAGAGTTCTCTTAATCAGTGAAATGATAAGCATTTCCTTTCCTGAAGTTCTCATTCAACAAAAGGCATAAATTTTGTGTTAGGCACTGTCCTAGGCATTGGAGATTGAGAAACAAAAGAAATGAACCAATTTTACCCCCAAGAAGCTTATGCTCTACTACTGTATAAGATCCAAATAGATACCTACAATCAAAATGATACAAATTATTTCTGTGGAGAGACCACTAAAAGGGGAGAGTCAGGAAAGGTCTCTTCCAGAAGGTCACGATTAAGCTGAGCTTTTGATGGAGGGTAAAGATGTCAGAAGCAGAAATGATGGGGGTGGGGGTGGGGGGCCAAATATTCTAGGCCCTGGAACAGGCTGAGGTAATGACATGAAGGTGAGAGATGGATAAAGAGTATGGAGGAAATAGTAAAAAGAGTGCTTTGGTGGAAAAGTAGTGAGACAAATTGTGAAGGGCTTTCAATGCCAAACCAAGGATTTTGTATATTCTTAAAGGCAAAAGAGATGGACAGAAGTAGTGGAAAGGATATGGTCTCTGTAATTAGATGATCTAGCTTTGAATCCAGGCTTTGAATGCTTACTACCTACATAACTTGGACAAATTTCCTAATCTTCCTGGATTTGTTTCTTTATTTATAAAATGAACTCATTGGATAGGATGGTCTTTGAAGTTCCTTCCAACTTTGCATCTAGAATCTCATGAATTTTAAAATACAATAATCTCTATGACCCCAACTTGTGATGTTTTCTTTACCAGATCACGTAGTACAGGACCAACCGTATGATGGATGCCCAACATAGCCATTGCTTGATTTGCCCAAGGTCACTTGGTTAATGATCAAGACAAGGATAGAACTCAAATCTCTGGTCTTGCTAACCCACTACTCTTCACTATGCCTCAATGTTTTGTCTAAGAAGTCTAGATTCTAGATATAGAGAATCTTCCTTCTTTGTTTTAATTATTTCCAGCTGGAGGGGACCTTAGTGGTTGATTAATCCAGCTTCATCATTTTGTAGAAGAAGAAACCGAGACTGTAGAAACAATATGAATCTATTGAGAATCTATAAAAGAATATAGAAAGAAATAAGCATTACTTTCTGTAGACCAATTAAATATGCTTTTTGTAGTACTGTCTTATTACTTTTCAAATGTATACGGCTGCTGCCATGATGAGTAAAATGCAGGTTATTGCAAATATATTAATGCAGTTTTAAGCCTTATTAGCTTAACTGCACTAAGACTTTAGGGACATCCTATATAAATTCACTTATAAGTACAGAATGAATTTATGGTGGGTTTTAGCCATTTTGCAGTTTGTTGGTTTGTTTTGCAATGAACTAATACTCACAGTATATTTCCTCTCACATGGGCTTTAAAATGAGTTCTTGCTTGGAAAGGTAAAACCACCTCTTTAAAATTCTCAATTATAAAATGTTCCAGGTTGTCAGAAAAAGAGTGTTTATGCTATCAACATATCAATGAACCAGTAACCAAAATTGCATTAGATGTGCTGAAAAACATCTAATATGCATCATAATAGGAGTTTAAATATTTAACATTTTTATAAAACTCTACTATACTGAGTCTCCCCACACCCTACCAACTGGCTTTTACATTACACTTGAAGGATGTAACATATTTTCCTCACAACAACTTAGAAAAGCAATTCCAGTTTACTTAGAGGCAAAAGCCTGGCATATGGACTACAATGAGCTGACATCAGGAACCTCCCAGTTTAATTCTGCCTCAGACTTTTGCTTAGCTAGGCGATCCTAGGCAAGACACTTACGCTTTCTCAGTATCAATTTCTTCATTTGGAAAATGGAGATAATTAGAGCATCTTCCTCACAGATACTAAAAAATTTGTTGAGGATCAAATGAGATAACATATGCAAGGTGCTGCCCAAATGATAGCTGTTATTGTTATTGCAGATAAAGAGTGTGAGAGTCTGAATGTCTTTCTACTGGTCACACAGTGAGTTTTTCTACAGCTGAGCTGAATGAATCACCTAAGACTGTACCAACATGAGGTGTAGCACTTGAACTCAGAGGTGGGAAGATCTTGGTCCATACTTCACGTTTGACACAACCTTAATGACTGTGCTGTGGGAAAATTCCTGAACCTCTGGAAGTCCAGGTTTCATCACCTAGAAAATTAGGATAATAATTATTAATTTAACACCTGACTTGTGGTACACGGTGTTGTTTTGAGGAATCAGCATGAATATACAGGTACACATGCTTGCACACACATGTATGAATGGATTTGCAAATTATAAAAATCTTATGTAAATCCCAATTATATTTAAAGATTTGAACATCTTTTTTAATATGACCCAAGTTTACTATAAAGAAGCTTCATGACACTTCTCCCATCTTCTTTTGCAGAGGTGATGATTCCACAGGTGTGGAACAATGCATATAATAGCAGACTTTTCCCCCTTATATTGAAGGGGTTGTTGCATTTTGCTTTTTTATTTCTCTTTTTTCATATTAAAAAATTCTTTGTTACAATGGATGACTCACTGGGACTAGGAGAAGGGAAACAGGGAAATGTAAGTGATGTTAAAATGAAGGCTATCAATAAAAATCTATTTTAAAAAACTCCCTCCCCCAAAGATTCACTTAATCAAGTTACCAAAGGAACTCTGAAATGGAACAATCTCTCTAATAGTTCAGTCTATTATGACTCCACATAACAGTAGGAACTGATTTTCTTTATTTCACTGAATTGTCTTTAAAATGATACAATTTTCCAATCAAACTACATGACAGCTAACAAAGCCTTACTCCATGGCAGGCTTTACTTTGCATTCACTGTGAGAATGAAACTTTCAGTAGTTCAGTAAGATTAATTCCAGGCGTCTCTTCAAAACTTGTGCTGTATCACAATTTGGCATTATCTCCATGATGTGAAATGAAACTCTAACTTCACAAATGCAGTGACATGTTTGAATATCATTCTCTACCAGAGAAATGATGGCTTCTAATCACATATCACCAAATACCACTGTGTAATGGATAAGGCCATCAGTCAATCAGTCAGTCAACCAATAAGTACTTACTGAGAGCCAACTATATTCAAGACACTCTATTAGGTGCTGGTAAGGATTCAAAAGAAAGGGAAGACAAAATCCCTGCCCTTGAAGAGCTTATATGCACAAAAGTCTAGTGAACAATACAAGATGGTATATAATTAACTGCCAGAAAGGGTGGTACAGACAATAAATGCCTCAAGAGTTGAGAGAAGAGAGAGATCAGCGTGGGCTGGAGTAGGCAGGGAAGGTTTTGTAGAATTGCGACTAAATCCAGGCACTGATGGATGGATTGGTTTTAGAGAGACATAAAGGATGGGGGAGAATATTCTTAGTTGTGTGTGTGTGAGTATGTGTGAGTGTGTGTGTGTGTGTGTGTGTGTGTGTGAGAGAGAGAGAGAGAGAGATCAACATGAGCAAACCTAAAACATAGGAATGAAGACAATATGTGCTGAGAGAACAGAAGAAACTTTAATGGAACTGGAGTATAAGACATTTAGTCATTTATGAGGAGGGAGTAGGGTTAGGAAGGAAGTTGGATGGGGAGTTTGGGGGCAGAGGGTAGAGCTATACAGAGCAGAGGAGTTTATTCAATAGGCAATGGTGAACCATTTTATATTCATGAATGGGGGGGTAATGAGAAAAAAGAATGCCTTCAGAATTTTTATTACTTCTTTTATCAGTAAGGCCATCGAAAGAAAAATCTTTTCTACCTTTTCAAATTCTACTGCATTTAGACTCATACCTCACATGAAGGACCACTTGCTTCCTGAAATTGATAAGAAAATGACTGCTGGCTACACTGATTTCCCATACTTCAATAAAAGTTGGACACTTGAGAGACAGCTGTTAGGACACTTCTTGATCAGGAAAATACATAGGCCAAACCTGTCTTAGAGGGTGATACAAATGGGTTTAGTAGCAGCAAAGCACTCAAAATTGAGGACAACTGAAGAATATTTGCTTCTCAATGTAAACTGATGTAGAACATCTAAAGGAAGGCAAGAGCTATGTTGTTGGTAGAGTAAGGTACACAATTATTGAATTATGCCCTGAAATAGTTATTGAACCTATCTGTTGACTGCATTTAGATTTTCCTCATAAATGAAACATAAAGGTGTTCATATAATCCTCTTGATAAAATTGGGTAAATATTATCAACAGTTCTTAAATTTAAAAAAATCCTATTTTGGTGTTGCAAACAGGTCATCAAGCAATTCTACTTTCTTTCCCCCTCATTTTTTCACAGAACAATAACAACAACAACAACAAAAGAAAACCCTCCAAGTTTATGAAGACTAGGCTGTAACTGGCTGGTACTCCTCTAACTGAAACTAATACTTGCTTGTGTTTTATCTATTTTTCATTTTATATCATATCTTTTAGGTGGCTCCAAAAGCCACGGATTTGTCTTTAGGATTGATGTTCTTCCTTCTAGGCTCCCTTTCTCTCTGAGAGAGTGTTTATTTAGAGTTAGAGTTAGAATTTAGAGTTAAATTCATTAAATCTAAGAAACTGAAATGTCTCAGTGTGTTAATAAGTGATTTAATCGTGATTTCTAAGAAAACACTTTTTATATGGTATATTATCTAAGAAAAGCGTTTCAACTGGTAAGTTTGACTTAAAAAAACACAACAAAACTAAGCATTTTTAAGAAGTAAAAAAATTACTAAGAAATATTACTAACAATTAAAATTCTGATTGCTAGATAGCCTAGAAACAATTATTATATTGTTTAGCAATAATAGCTCATACTTATATTACAGCACTACATATAAGATTTGCAGAATAAGCTCACTGTAGCAATCCTGGGACATAGTTTTGTTGTTGTTCAATCATTTTGGTTGTGTTTGACTCTTTGTGACTCCATTTGGAGTTTTCTTGGAAAAGAAACTAGAATGGTTTGGCATGTCTTTCTCCAGGCCATTTTATAGATAAGGAAACTGAGGTAAACTGGGCAAAGTGACTTGGCCAGTGTTACCTACTGAACATGTGTCTGAGGCCAGATTTAAGTTCAGGAAGTTGAGTATTCCTGATTTCAGGCCCCGTGCTCTATCAGTTGTACTTGACTAGCTGTGTGTTTAGAAGCAATCCATTTAACTTCTGATCCTCACTTTCCTCATCTATAAAATGAGTTATAAAAGGATATGGTAAACTACTCCAGTGTTTTTACCAAGAAAATCCTAAATGGAGTTATGAAGGGTTATACAAGGTTATATATGACTCAATGATTGAACATCCAGATAATGCTATCTAAGAACAGGGATATGACAAAGCTCTGTCCTGGATCCTCTTCTCTTTTTCTTTTTATATACATGGATATATATATATATATATATATATATATATATATATATATATATATATATATGTCCCTTTCTCTCTTCTGAAGCTACTACCCCTTTACCCAAGGTCCTCATCACCTAACACCTGGACTATTGCAATAGTCTGCTGGTAGGTTTGCCTGCCTCAACCCTCTCCCCTCTTCAAACTACCGTACATTCATCCACCGAAATGATTTCCTAAAGCATAAATATGACCATTATCTCCCCCCCCACACACACACATACTTGATAAACTCTAATAATTTCCCATGGCCTCCAGAATCAAATACAAAATCCTTTGTTAGATAACCTAGCTCCATTACCTTTCTAGTTTTTTTGCACCTTTCTTCTCAACATGTTCTCTTTGGTTCAGTAACCATGTCTTCTTCGCTGATATAGAAACAAGATACTCCATATTTTAGATCTAGACATTTTCTCTGACTGTCCTCTAGGACATCTTTCTCGTTTCCATCTACTGGCATTCCTGGCATAGTTTAAGTCCCAACTAAAATCTCATCTTCTATCAGAAACCTTTACTTACCCTTCTTAATTCTAGTGGCTTCTGTCTCTTAATTATTGTCTCTTTATCTTATACATAACTTATTTGTACATATTGATTGTTGACTTCTATCTTTAGACTATGAACTCTTTGAAGGGAGGTGCTGTCTTTTGCCTCTTTGCCTCTATCCCCAATGCTTAGTGTAGTTCCTGGCACATAGTAGATGCTTAGTAAGTGTTTATTGACTGAGGACAAGAGACTGAATAACAATCTCATGATGGGTGCTTTTATGATTTGGAGAGGTTGGATGCTCATGGGTCCCTTAGCTTTTGTTTGGCAATAGCAGAAGGTTTTTATGTCTCTGCTATGATGCTTCCTGAAAGAAGAGATGACCATGGATAGGAAGCTAAGTCCAGGCTGTGTCTTGACTTAGGTCACTAAAGATCTTGAGGGAGCTTATCTGAATAGTGTAGAGATAAAGTGAAAGTGAAATATTTCTTGTTTTACATAGTTATAACATTTAAAAAGTCTTTGTCACTAAGCATTTTTGAATCTTCTGAGTCTTAAAGCTTCTTTTTATGACTAGGGCAAATAAATATGACTTTCTGGGTCCTGGTCAACCATATAGTGAATTACTTTTGTTTCTGTACACAACCGATTTGGTACACTAAGTATGTTTCAAAATGGACTCTACGAATGCCTTTTTAGGAGATTCTAGACATTCTAGTCAATGTAAACATTTTTTAAGAGAGGTTCCCTAGAATTCTACTCTTGAGGCAGAGCATAATGAGTGAGAGTATGAGTTGAACCAAGCTACATTCTATGCAGCCTAGTTCTCTTATGACTAACCCTGGTTCTAGAGAGACAAGAGCTGGGACCCCCTTAGTGGGGAAGAAAGCCCTACCCTTCCTGAGCCAGCCTCGCTGGTTGTGTTTTTCATCTATTCCCCCAGACTATCAGACTATCTAGCATAATGTTTGGTACATAATAGATATAATTTATATAATAGATATAGTTTAATAGTTATTTCCTTAATATGACATTCTACCTCCCCAAAATGCTCCAAGTTCCACCTTCATGTATTTTTAAAACCCTTATTTTCTTAGTAATAGCTCTTAGACAGACAGGGCAAGGGCTAGAAAAACAGGGTTAAGTGATTTGCCCCAGGTTGGTCACACAGAAAGTGTCTGAAGGCAAATTTGAACCCAAGTCCTCCTAATACTATCCATTGAGTCATCTAGCTGCCTCCATCTCCATGTATTTTTATAAGTCGTTCCCTATGCCTCAAATGTACTCTTACATCCTCTTGGGCTCTCAAAATTCTTATCTTCCTTCACAGCTCAGATCAAGTTCTACCTTATCTATGCAGCCTCTCCTGAACCCCCTCAGTTATTATTGTGCTCTCTGTCTCTATTTGGGCCATCAGTATTTCCTTATTGTCCACTTTTTAATATTCCTCCCAGCCCATGAAATGTAAGCTTCTTGAAGGCAGAAGTTATTTTATTTTTGTCTATTTATTTCTAGCACCCAGCACAGTACCTGGCACAAAGAAGGTAGTGGGTATAGTGGATAGAACATTGGGAAAAACTAAACTTGAATCTAGTTTCGAACTCCTAAGTAGCTATATGATCCTGACTGATTCACCTAACCTCTGTCTGCTTCTGTTTCATCATTTGTAGACTGTTTATTATAGAATTACTTATGTACCAAGGTTGTTATGAGGATCAAATGAAATATTTATAAAGTGCTTTGCAAACCTTAAAGCACTAAATAAATGTTATTTGTTCTTGTTATTTAGTTGTTTCAGTTCTGTATGACTCTTTGTGACTCCATTTGGGGACTTTAATGGCAGAGATACTGGAATGTTTTCTCATTTCCTTCTCCAGATCATTTTACAGATGAGAAAACTAAGGCAAATGGGGTTAACTGACACACTCAGGGTCACAGTTAGTATCTGAGATCATATTTGAATTCAGATCTTACTGATTCTATGCCCAGCACTCTATCCACTGTAGCACCTAGTGGCCATCTCCCATCCTATCCATCATATTCATCATATCTTTCTATCTATTTATCTGTCTCTTGTAAAATTAAAATTAATATCCAATAACTCCAAGTATTATATTTTTAAGATTTATTAATAATCACTTGAAGTAGAAGAAATAAAAGGATGAAAGGAAAAGCCTAAGTAAACAACATGTGAGTCAAATTCTCCTGCCTGGCACTAACTCCACCACCACAGCTGCATATTCCTGGAGGAGAGAGCCAGAGGGAGGAGCTACACAAAAATATATCCTCCTTCTGTTAGCACCTAATGTGAGAAGGAACATAGGAAGCTGGGAAAGAGAGTTCTGGGGAGCAAAATTCTAATTATACACTATCTTTTCTTATATTATTATTATTAAATGTTTTTGAATAGGAATGAATACATATTTTGTTTAATTCAATATTTATTGAGCACCTGCTATATATGACACCCATGGCATTGTAAACTATTCAAAAATCAATTATTCCTAGTGAGATTCCTGAGATGAAACTCACAACTAGATTTACAATCCTCAAAAGGTCTTCTACGCCTATTATTGCACAACCATGTCATACAGTGCTAGGTTTTAGTACTTCTGAGTCCAATATTTTCCTTTCAGAAAATGAAAGACTCCTTCATTAACATGCGATCTTAAAAGTGGAAATAAAAGGCTAAATATTTAGAAATGATTGATATTGTTCTACTACAAGATTACACCACCCATATGTACAAATAAATACTTCAATAATTTGCTTACAAATTGAAACAGCAAATACAATAATACCCCATTAACATTGATTATTTAGCCATGCTTTAATTTGGAAGAGCCTGTTTGATTTCTCAGGAGTCATTAATTATTTCTGAAGCAATTTTTTTTCTAAGCCAATCCTTTTGGTATACAACTTTCACCGATTATGGGTTTCATTATTGGCTGTGAAATTGCAGGTGTTGTTCCTAATTGGATTTTTGTAACAGACCTTGTCAAGGCATTTTTCATAGTTTTATAAATGCTTTTACTTGAAAAAATTCAATGAATCTTTACAAAGCCACAGCAGAGTTACCTGATATTGAATCAGGTGTTATATGATAGAGATTCTAAGATGGGTATTCTATCTTTGACATACTATCCCACTTTGCCTATATCTTCTCATCCACTTTGATTGCTTTCTCTCTGCTGTCTCCAAGAGATAATTATATAGAGCAATAATTAGGAATTACAGCCATTTGGAAAATTCAATTGACCAAGTATTGTGCAGATAGAAAAAAAGTCCACCAGTGACTAGCATATTCTTTTCTACAAATCCCTCTTACTCAGATTTACAAGCTGCTTAAAGTAAAACCTTGTTCTGCTATCTCACTGATCTCTCACCTCTGCCCATTTTAGTTTTAGCCCTTTATTTTTCCCTATGAAACTCTTGTCCTCTTATTAAAGTAAGAATAGAGATTTCCAACTATACCCAGATCCACAGCCAGCCAGCCTTCTCACTCTTGCGCTCTTTCCTTCCTTACTGTTCTAACTTAAAAATTAAATTTTTCTTTTTTCAATTAATGAAGATCCACTTTTTCTCCTTACTATCTCCCCTCTCTTTGCTGAAAAAAAAATCTTATAACAAATGGACCTGAGTTAATATTTGTAAAGTACATGGCAAATGGTAGGCACTATATAAATACTTAATCCCTTACCCTCTTCCTACTACTATAGGCAATGGTAAAGGAAACGGCAAATCACTCCAGCATCTTTGCCAAGCAATCCCTAAATGGGTTCAGGAAAAGTTGGACATGATTCAAAATAACAACAGCTACCCTGTAGTCGAGCAAATCAAATTAATGTATTGGTCAAATCTAATATATTAATGTTCAAATTTTTACCCTGAGGCTATCACTTCTCTTTCAAGAAGAGGGTAGCATGTTTCATTATGAAACTTCTGGCATCCCTAGATGCTCAAAGCATTGATCGATATTTTTAATTCTTTTAATTCTTTTTTTTTGGTTACTGTTTGTATTTGCATGATTTTTTCTCTCCAGGTTCTGCTCACTTCACTTTTTATCAATTCATATATTTCTTCCCAGATTTTTCTGAAACCAGTCCTTTCATCATATTTATATACTATAATTTGTTCAGCCACTCCCCAAGTAATTAGAAATGCTCCCCTAAGACTACATGTCATTCTCATCCTAAAAACTCTTTGACTTTCATAAATCTCCCAGTCATTGTATATGTAAACAAGGAAAAGTGCCAGGTAGACAGTGACTCTAATGCCCATGTCTTTTGGTAAAATGGACCTCTGTGCTTACTAAGATCAGTTTGTTTGCATTGTAGTTCTGAAGAAATTTCTGCTCCTTTTATTAAATAATTTAGAAAATGAGATTAGAATCTATTATCTTAGAATCTATATATTGTCCTTGATCATATACAAATCAATCACATTATTAATAACACTATCATGAATCTTTAACAATATAATTTAATGATGTGAATAACAAAAATAAACGTATGATTATTAATAGTAAAACTATACTTAGTAATCACTTTCTGGGCCAGCTGGGTGGTGGTGCAGTGGATACAGTGAAGAGTCTGGAGGCAGGAAGATTCTTTTTCCTGAATTCAAATCTGATATCAGATACTTCTTAGCTGTATGACCCTGCACATACCTTTTTTGCCTTACTTATCCCATCTGTAAAATGAGCTAGAGATGGAAATGGCAAAACACTTTGCCAAGAAAAATCCCAAGGAGATCTGGAAGAGTTAGACTGGATTGAAAAATGACTGAACAATTGCTTTCATTTTTTTGTTTGAAAATTTTTATTTAATTAATTAATTTAGAATATTTTTCCATGGTTATATGATTCATATTCTTTCCCCCCCATCCTCCCAACTCCTTCCCCTAACAAACAAGCAATTCCACTGGGTTTTACATGTGCATTGATCAAGACCTATTTCCATATTATTGATATTTGCATTAGGGTGATCATTTAGAGTCTATATCCCCAATCATATCCCCATAGAGCCCTGTGATCAAGCAGTTGTTTTTCTTCTGTGTTTCTACTCCCCCAGTTCTTTCTCTGGATGTGGATAGCATATTCTTTCTCTATAAGTCCCGCAGAATTGTCCTGGATCATTGCATTGCTGCTAGTAGTGAAGTCCATTACATTCATGAACAATCACTTTCTAAAAGCCGTTGTGATCAAATGGAAAGCATAGGATGTCTGAGAACAGTAGGTTTGAATCTCATTTCTGCCACTTTCTAACTAGTGATCTTAACTTCAATTATCTGTGACTCATTTTTTCACTTATAAAAGGTGACTTTTCTAACCTGTAAAATAAGTACAATAATATTAGCAATGCCTGCTTTGCAAAGTAGTTGTGAGGAAAATGCTTTGTAAACTATGTTATAAGTATGTTTATTTTTAAGAAGGCCATTTATTACAGTGGAGTGAGTATTGGACTTTGAAACATTAGAGTTGTCATCAAATCCAACCACTAGCTATTTGATTATGGGCAATTCCCTTCATTTTTCTGATCCTTATTTTCTATACCTAGAAAATGAGAATTCTAAAACTTATACTACCTCCCTCTTGGGGTTGTTGTGAGGCTCAAAGAAGATAAAATAGGTAAAGTTCCTTACAAATCTTAAAGCTTATATAAATATCAACTATTATATCTAAAGCACTCCCATATGCAGTATTTCATTGATAGAATAACTAAATACATTTGATGAATGGATGAGAAAAATGGAACTCAAAGAAGGGAAACAACTTGTCCTAGCATTATATAACTAGTAAATGGGGAAGCTAGGAAAGATCACTGTGTTCTTTCCACTCTAAAAGATTGAAGTGATTATTAATTCAATGATGGGACATCATTGTCTTCCAAAATGATCCTGTGCTTATGGCACAGAAAGTGGGAGTGCTATCAATAGCCTGATGATGATCTAATAGGTTTCACCAATCTTCTGCTAAAAGAACCAGAAGCAAAGTGCAGGATCTTTGCCCTGATAACTCCCTGATTCATTTGGCACAATTGAACTTTGGAATCAGCATTTTCTGCATATGCAAATCAGGCCATAATGCCTCCTCCTTTGCTTTAACAATAATACAAAAAAGGGTAGCCTACCCTCTCTACTTCTGTTCCTACATCTGCCTCAGACTCTCTCCCTATCCCATATGCTTTTCTATTATAATAATAACAGTTAACATTTATTTAGTACTTACTATATTGCTAGTCACTGTACTAAGCACTTTACAATTATTTTTCTCATTTGATCCTTACAGCATCTTTGGGAGGGAGGTGCTACTGGTATCCCTATTTTATAGATGAGGAAACAGAGGCACACAAAGTTAATTGCCCAGGGTCAAACAGCTAAGAAGTTGTTTGAGGACAGATTTTGAACTCAGGTCTTTCTCTGATTCCAGGGCCAGTGCTCTATCCATTGAACCAGCAAGCTATGATAGTAGAACATATGGTCCTTGAGGGAAAAAGACTATAATTTTTTCATAAAATCATATAATTTAGAGCTAGAATGGAAGGTTCATCCTGGTACCACAGCTAAAGGAAAATTGGCCTTAACACAGCAGGCATTTAATCTACAAAACTTTTTTACTGACAAAAAAAAATGAATTGACAATCTTTTCAACCTGGAGGCCTACCTTAATATTCATTGAACCCTGCTTTATTTTGTATAGGGCAATCAATCAGTCAACCACATTGATTCAGCTGCCTGCTACACTTTTTTACATTTTCTTCTCTTAGCTTCTAAAAATGTTAACAGTGTGACCAATAGCAGAAATACATTAAAGAGAATAATAAACAGCAACCTCCATTTCTCATTACTTTAATAAAAATCTCATAATTTTCTTTTGTATTTCTGACTCAAAAGTGAATAATTGTGAGCTGATGAAGACTGAAATACCAGGCACTATTGTAGGTGATAGATCAAAGTTAAAGGATCCTTGTCCTCAAAAAGAATAGGAAATAAAACAAATAAATGTTTTGTTTATAATGATAATCCATATTTATTCAGCTTAAGAATGCATTGAGATGATCATTTCTTGGGATTCAAAAATCTAGCTGGGAAAGGGAAACAACGTACAAATAAAATGAATTAAAGTTTGTTGTAGGGAAAGGCGTCAGCAAGTCGGGGCAAGGGAGAAAAGTTTCATGTATTTAAGAATGTTTAAGATAAATCTTGAAGGAAAACAGATTCTAGTAGCCAGAAGTGAATAGGAAGTACATTCCAGGTATGATAGATGGCTAATATAAAGGCACAAGAGATCACACATTCCTATTAAAAACAGTAGAGAGGGTAGCTAGGTAGCTCAGGGAATTGAAAGCTATAGACAGGAGGTCTTCAATTCAAATCTGACCTCAGATACATCCTAGTTGTATGACCTTGGACAAGTCACTTAACCCCCATTGTCTAGCCCTTACCATTCTTCTGCCTTAGAATCAATTCTAAGATGGAAGATAAGGGTTTGAAATAAAAAAAAAAAAACAAACAATAGAGAACATTGAAACAAATGGAAAACTTCTCAAAATGATAACTAACATCTATCTAAAATCATCAGCAAACATCATATATAATGGGAATAAACTAAAGCCTCCTAACTAAGATCAGGATTGAAAAAAGGATGCTTATTATCACCACTATTATTTAATATGGTACTAGAAATGCTAGCAATAGCAATAAAAGAAGAAATAGAAGGAATCTGAATAGGCAATAAGGAAATAAAACTATTATTCTTTGCAGATGATATGATGGTATATATGAAAAATCCTAGAGAATAAGTGCTCCCCCCAAACCACATTAATTGAAACAATGAACAACATTAGCAAAGTTGCAGCATATAAAATAAACCCACATATGTTATAAGCATTTCTCCATACTACCAGTAAAGCCCAATTGCAAGAGATAGAAATAGAACACATTTAATATAATTATAGACAATATGAAATACCTGCAAATCTACCTGCCAAGACAAATGCAGGAAATAAATAATTACCCCTATGAAAAACTTTTTACACAAGTGAAGTAAAATCTAAACAATTGGAAAAATTCTAATTACTCATAGTTAGCCTGAGTCAATAATAAAAATGACAATTTTTTCATAAATCAATTTACTTATTCAGTGTCAGACAAATCAAACTACCTAAAATTATTTCATAGAGCTAGAAAAAAAATAAAATTCATCTAGAAGAAAAAAAAAGATCTAGAATATTGAGAGAATTATGTAAAAAAATATGAAGGAAGGTAGTTTAGCTCTACCAGATTTCAAACAATATTAAAGAGTATTGATCATTAAAAGAATCTGGAATTGGCTAAGAAATAGATTGGAGGACCAATGGAATAAACTAGGCACTCAACATATAATAGTAAATAACTATAGTAACATACGTAGGGTTTGACAAAGCCACAGATCTATGCTTATGGGAGAACTCACTATTTGACAAAAAATGACAGGAAAGCTGGAAAACAGTATGGCAGAAAGTAGGAATCAACCAATATCTCATGCTATATACCAAGGTAAAATCAAAATGTATACATGATTAAAAATAAATGTTGATCTCATAAACAAATTAGGAGATCAGAAGATAGTTTTTCTGTCAGACTTATGGATAAGGGAAGTATTTAGATCAAAACAAGACACATAGAACATTATGGGATGAAAAATGAATAACTTTGACCACATGAAAGTTTAAAAGTTCTTGCACAAACAAAAGCAATGCAATTGAGATGAAAAGGCAAAGTGGAGGGGACTTCCCAGTAAACATGGCAGAAGTCTAGACACAGGACTCTTCCTCTCCTCAGCACCCACTGATATAGACTACCTCAAAAGACCAAAAAAACCAAATTCATGAGAACAAAGGGACTCTATAGTAGGGCACAGCAGTGAAGGTATGTAGGATTTGGGCATTTCCACACTATAAGAGGGTGAAAAAGCTCCCACCAAATGTGAGTGGATCTATCCTCCCCCATCCTACCTACAGAGCCAGCGCGCGCCAGAATCAGTGAGCGAGCAAGGGGCACCTCTAGGGTGAGTGAGGGGCACTTCTAGGTCCTTAGGAGCTGACTAAGACCACCAAAGACCTACTCCTGAGAGTAGCTACACCTGAAACCCCAGCACGCTGAAGAGTACAGACTGTGGGCACTCATGGGAAGATAGCACAGAGAAGGGAAGCAAACAACAGAAGCTGCAGAGATTCAAGAGCTTGCCTCAGGCAAAATCCTTGTTCCTTAACTCCATACACAGAGAGCCTGCCCATCTCAATCAGATTTCTGACGAAAAAGGGAAGGAAAAAGATCCACAGTGATGTCAAATAGTGTCCAGGAACAACAACCTCCCTCCAAGAAAAACAAGAAGGGATTGACCCTGGAAAACTTTTACGTCAGAAAAACCGGTCAACAGAGGAAATAGAAGAGGAAATTCAAATAAATGGACCAAAACCTTCCAAAAAATGGAAATTGTCCACAAGCTCTTGAAGAATTTAAATTGGAGCTTATCAAAAAGATGGAAGCATTCTGGCAAGAAAAGTGGGAAATAGTTCAAAGAGAAAATAACAGTTTAACGGACAAGAATGCCCAATTGGCGAAATAGCTGGAAGCCACGAAAAGCAGGATAGAACAAACTGAAAAGGAAAACCAGTCTTTAAATTTCAGAATTAGGCAATTGGAAGACAATGATCTTGCAAAACAACAAGAATTTAAAAAGTAAAGTCAAAATACTGACAAAATAGAAGAAAACATAAAATATCTCACTGAGAAGATGACAGATCAGGAAAACAGAGCAAGGAGAGACAATTTGAGAATCATTGGTCTACCTAAAAATCCAGAAAAAAAACAGAAATATTGACATCATACTACAAGAAAACATCCAAGAAAACTGCCCTGATATTCTTGAAAAAGGGGGGAAAATAGATATTGAAAGAGTTCATAGAACACCCTCTACACTAAATCCTGGAAAGACAACTCCCAAGAATGTAATCACCAAATTCAAGAGCTTTCAAGCTAAGGAGAAAATTCTACAAGAAGCCAAAAAGAGACAATCCAGATACCAAGGAGCACTAATTAGGATCACACAAGAAATGGCAGCTTCCACTCTAAAGGACCACAAGGCTTGGGATATTATATTCAGAAAAACAAGAGAATTGGGTGTTCAACCATGGATCACCTATCCATCAAAACTGACTATATACTTCCAGGGGAAAGTATGGACATTCAACAAAATAGAAGATTTCCAAGTATTTGTAAAGAAAAGACCAGAACTAAGTGGAAAGTTTGATATCCAAACACAAAGATCAAGAGAAACATGAAAAGGTAAATAAGAAAGAGAGGGAAAAGTGGAAAATGTTTTTTTATTCAAACTTTCTTCTTTAAGGGCCATAATTAGATAAAATTATATATATTAATATATGGGGGAAATGTTATTTGTAACTCTCAAAAATTATATTCACTAAGATAGTAATTAGAAGAATCATTCACAGGAAGAGACTGGGGTAATAAATGCTATAAGATAATATGCAAAAAAAGTAAAGGGGGGGATTGAAGATGGCACCAAGAGATACTTGAAGAAATAAAGTAAATAGGATAATCTTTATCACACAAAGATATGCATGGGAAGGGGAGGGGAAGAATACTCTTATTAGAAGGAGAGGAAGAGAGTCTTAAAGGGTAATACTTAAATCTTACTCTCAGTGAAATCAGTTCTGAGAGGGAAGAACATCTATATCAATTGGGGTATTGAATTCTATCTTATACTACAGGTAAAGTTAGAAGGGAAAACTAAGGGGGTTAGGGGAAAAGGAGTACAAAAAGGGAGGGAAAGAGATGGGGGAGGGAACTTAACAGACCCTAAAAAAAATCTGAAGAAAAAGGGCAAGGCTAGAAAGGGAGGCATATCAAGGGAGTGGATTAGGGGGATTGATTAAAAGCAAAGCACAAATTTAAAGGGATATAGCAAAAGAAGAAAGGACAGAACTAGGAAAGGATATCAAAATGCTGGGGAATACACAAGTGACAATCATCACTTTGAACCTGAATGGGATGAACTCACCCATAAAACGAAAATAAAAAGGAGAGTGGGTTACCATATGTTGTCTATAAGAAATATATCTGAGGTGGGTAGACACTCACAATTTTAGAATTAAAGGTTGGAGCAAATCTTATTGGGCCTCAACTGATAGAAAGAAGGCAGGAGTAGTAATCATGATATCTGACAAAGCCAGAGTAAAAATAGATTAAAAGGGATAGGGAAGGTAAATACATCCTGATAAAAGGGAGTATAGACAATGAGGAAATATCAGTAATCAACATGTATGCACCAAATGGTATAGCATCCAAATTTCTAAAGGATAAAGTAGTGGAGTTGAAGGAGGAAACAGACAGTAAAACTATACTAGTGGGAGACCTGAACCTACCACTATGAAATTTAGATAAATCAAATAAAAAAAATAAATAAGAAAGAGGTAAAATATGTGAATGAAATCTTAGAAAAATTAGAGTTAATAGATATATGGAAAAAAATAAATAGGGACAAAAAGGGATACACCTTCTTTTCAGTAGCACATGGTACATTCACAAAGATTGAACATGTACTATGTCATAAAAACATGGCAAAAATGTAGGAAAGCAGAAATAATAAATGCAACTTTTTCAGATCAAAACTAATATTTATTTGGGAAAGGAAATGGAGGATTGGAAAACAGGGGATAACTTGAGAGGTTTGTATGGGGGTAAGGAGGAGTTAAGGGGAGAGAGGGTATATTGCTTGGTGAGGCAAAGGAGGGAGATGCCCTCTGCTGAGAGGAAACAACAGGGGTTTGATAAGGACTCTTTCTCCTGGAAAACTGAACTGAAGTTCAACTCCCTCTATGACCAGAAAAGATAGTCCACTTATGTGACTGCAAATTCAAATAATATAAAGTTTAATAACCAGTTGGGACTGGAGTTTTTTTCTCAGCTTCAGACCTGAGGCCAGGCCCAAGAGGCTGGTGGAAGGTTTGTCCCACTCCCGTCTACTGTCTATCAGCCCTCTTTTGTTTTTTTAGAATCTTAGCAGTAGACAGAAAGCAAACAAGAACAATTCTAACCTTAAGAAGTGATTGGGCCTGAATCTTCAGTCTTAACCAAGAAGAGGTGGCACACAACACCAGACTGGGCTGAACAAGCTCCTTCCTCCTCCAACCCCAGGAAGCAAGCAAGTCCCACCCAGCAGGAAGGAAGTGCTAGTCACAAGACCCAACTGCCACTCCCAGATGGCCCCTTCCCCCACCAACTGTCAGTCTTGTTTCCTTTCCACATAATGCAATAAAAATAATGATCAGTAAGGATACATGGAGAGCCAAATCAAAAATTAATTGGAAATTAAATAATATGATTCTCCAAAATCGGTTAGATAGAGAACAAATCATAGAAACAATTTCATTGAAGAAAATGACAATGATGAGATACCCTTTCAAAATATATGGGATGCGGCCAAAGCAGTACTCAGGGGAAAATTTATATCCTTGAGTTCATATATTAACAAATTAGGGAGGGCAGAGGTCAATGAATTGGACATGCGAATAAAAAATACTTGAAAGTGAACAAATTAAAAATCCCCAGAAGAAAACTAAATTAGAGATCCTAAAAATTAAAGGAGGAATTAATAAAATCAAAAGTGAAAGAACCATTGAACTAATAAATAAGACTAGAAGTTGGTACTTTGAAGAAAAACAAACAAACAAACAAACAAAAAAGACAAAGTACTGGTCAATCTAATAAAAAAAGGAAAGAAGAAAACCAAATAAACAGTATCAAAGATGAAAAGGGAGACCTCATCTCCAATGAAGACGAAATTAAGGCAATCATTAAAAACTATTTTGCCCTATGATACGGCAATAAATATGCCAAACTAGGTGGCATTGATGAATATTTACAAAAATATGAATTGCCTAGATTAACAGAAGAAACAGAATTCTTAAATAATCCCATATTAACAAAAAATAAATTGAACAAACCATCAAAGAACTCCTCAAGAAAAAATCCCCAGGGCCTGATGGATTCACAAGTGAATTCTATCAAACATTCAAAGAACAGCTAATGCCAATACTATAAAAACTATTTGACATAATGAGCAAAGAGGGAGTTCTACCAAATTCACTTTATGACACAAATATGGTACTGATTCCAAAGCCAGGCAGGTCAAAAACAGAGAAAGAAAACTATAGACCAATTTCCTTAATGAACAGAGATGCAAAAATATTAAATAGGATAAGAGCAAAAAAATTCCAGCAAGTCATCACAAGGGTTATTCACTATGATCAGGTGGGATTTATACCGGGAATGCAAGGATGGTTCAATATTAGGAAAACCATCCAAATAATTGACCACATCAACAAGCAAACCAACAAAAATCACATGATTATCTCAATAGATGCAGAAAAAGCCTTCAACAAAATACAACACTCATTCCTACTGAAAACACTAGAAAGTATAGGAATAGAAGGGTCTTTTATAAAAATAATAAACAGTATATATCTGAAACCATTAGCCAACATCATCTGCAATGGGGATAAACTAGATGCATTCCCAATAAGATCAGGAGTGAAACAAATATGCCCATTATCACCGCTATTATTTAACATTGTACTAGAAACACTAGTAGTAACAATTAGAGAAGAAAAAGAAATTGAATGTATTAAAATTGGCAATGGGGAGACCAAGCTATCACTCTTTGCAGATGATTTGATTTTCTACTTAAAGAATCCTAGAGAATAAACTAAAAAGCTAGTGGAAATAATCAACAACTTTAGCAAAGTTGCAGAATACAAAATAAACCCACATAAGTCATCAGCATTTCTATATATCTCCAACACATCACAGCATCAAGAATTAGAAAGAGAAATTCCATTTTAAATCACTCTAGACAATATAACATACTTAGGATTCTATCTGCCAAAACAAACACAGGAACTATATGAACACAACTACAAAACACTTTCCACACAATTAAAACTAGATCTAAACAATCAGAAAAAACATTGACTGCTCATCGGTAGGATGAGCTAACATAATAAAACTGACCATCCTACCCAAACTTATTTACTTATTTAGTGCCGTACCCATCGAACTACCAAAAACATTCTTTTACTGAATTAGAAAAAACCATAACAAAGTTCATTTGGAAGAACAAAAGATCAAGGATATCCAGGGAAATAATGAAAAAAAATGTGAAGGAAGGTAGCCTTGCAGTTCCAGATCTCAAACTATACTATAAAGCAGTGGCCATTAAAACAATATGGTACTGGCTAAGAGACAGAAAGTAAGATCAGTGGAATAGACTTGGGGTAAGTGACCTCAGGAAGGCAGTCTATGATAAGCCCAAAGATCCCAGCTTTTGGGACCAGACTCCATTATTTGATTAAAAAAATACTGCTGGGAAAATTGGAAGATAGTCTGGGAGAGATTAGGTTTGGACCAACAACTCACACCCTACACCAAGATAAACTCAGAATGGGTGAATGACTTGAACATAAAGAAGGAAACTATAAGTAAATTAGGTGAAGACAGAATCGTATACATGTCAGACCTTAGAAAAAGGAAATATTTTAAAACCAAGCAAGGCTTAGAAAAAAATCACAAAATGAAAAATAAATAATTTTGATTACATCAAATTAAAAAGGTTTTGTACAAACAAAACCAATATAAGCAAAATTAGAAGGGAAGTAACAAATTGGGAAATAATCTTCATAACTAAAACCTCTGACAAAGGTCTAATTACTCAAATTTATAAAGAGCTAAACCAATTGTACAAAAAATCAAGCCATTCTCCAATTGATAAATGGACAAGGGACATGAATAGGCAATTTTCAGTCAAAGAAATCAAAACTATTATTAAGCACATGAAAAAGTGTTCTAAATCTCTTATAATCAGAGGGATGCAAATCAAAACAACTCTGAGGTATCACCTCACACCTAGCAGATTGGCTAACATGACAGCAACAGAAAGTAATGAATGCTGAAGGGAATGTGGCAACATTAGGACATTATTGCATTGCTGGTGGAGTTGTGAATTGATCCAACCATTCTGGAGGGCAATTTGGAACTATTCCCAAAGAGCACTAAAAGACTGTTTTCCCTTTGATCCAGCCATAGCACTGCTGGGTTTGTAACCCAAAGAGATAATAAGGAAAAAGACCTGTACAAAAATATTCATAGCTGCACTCTTTGTGGTGGCAAAAAATTGGAAAATGAGGGGATGCCCTTCAATTGGGGAATGGCTGAATAAATTTTGGTATATGTTGGTGATGGAATACTATTATGCTAAAAGGAATCATAAAGTAGAGGAATTCTATGGGAACCTGAACAACCCCCAGGAAGTGATGCAGAGCAAAAGGAGCAGAAGCAGAACATTGTACCCAGTGACTGATACACTGTGGTACAATTTAATGTAATGGACTTCTACGGTAGTGACAATGCAGTGATCCTAAAAAACCGGGAGGGATCTATGAGAATGAACACTATCCACATTCAGAGGAAAAACTGTGGGAGTAGAAACACCAAAGAAAAACAACTGCTTAATTACATGGATCGAGGGGATATGATTGGGGATGTAGACTCTAAATGAACATCCTGGTGCAAACATCAACGACATGGAAATAGCTTCTGATCAATGTCACATTTAATATCCAGTGGAATTGCATGTTGGCTATGGGAAGGGTGGGGGGAGGGAGGGAGCAATAGAATATGATTTTTGTAAACAAGGAATAATGTTTGAAATTGACCAAAAAAAAGGAAAGGAAAAAAAGAAATGGCAAAGAGGAAACTGGGGAAAAAAATCTTTATAACAAGTCTAAAAAAGGCTTCATTTCTCAAATATGTAGAAGATGGAGTCAAATCTGTAAGAATACAAAGCATTTCCCAATTGACAAATGGTCAAAGGATATTAACATATAATTCTCAGATAAATAAATTAAAACTATTATGAAAAAATGCATCAAATCACTGTTGATTAAAGAAAGGCAAATTAAAACTATTCTTCAGTACAACCTTACACCCGTCAAACTGGCTATCATGACAAAAAAAGAAAATGGTAAACGCTGGAAGGGTTGTGGAAAAATTGGGACACTAATATATTGCTGGTGGAGCTACAAACTGATGTAACCATTCTGGAGAGCAAAATGGAACGATGCCCAAAAGACCATCATACTATGCATACCCTTTGAGTTAGAAATACCATTCCTGGGTCAGTATCCCAAAGAGATTAAAGAGAGGAAAAGAACCAACCAATACAAAACTATTTATACCAGCTCTTTTTGTGGTGGCAAAGAACTAGAAACTGAAGGGACGTTCATCACTTGGGGAATGGCTGACCAACTTGTGGTATGTGATTATAATGGAATACTATCATGCCATAAGAAATGACAAACAATATGATAAAAAAAAAACCTGGAAGACATATGAAGTGATGCAATGTGAAGTGAGTGAAATCAAGAGAACTTTGTTATATAGCAATTTTTGATAATCAACTGTGAATGACTTAACTATTATCAACAAGGTAAGAATCCAGGATAACTCCAAGAGACTCATGACAAAAGAAAAATATTCACTGCCTTAGAAGGAAGAGAATCTGAATGAAAATTGAAATATATCATCCTTCATTTCCTCCATGATTTTTTTTCTAATGTAAACAGCATGTGTCTTTTACAATATGATGAACATGGAAATATGTATTATATGTTACTATGTATAAAACATAAATCATACTATCTGCCTTCTATGTTTGTAAAAAATTTCAGGACAATTTCAAATTGATGTCCACTGGAATCAGCAGGTTCCTAAGGCTGCAACTTTACTGTCCATCTGCATTTCTTCTAAAACCTCCAGATGCCAATACCTTCTGGAGGCTTTCAGTATTTTCCATCCTTCATCATATCTTTTCAGTAATTTGGTATATAATTCAAGATAGGTCTGTTTTCTAAACACCTGATTGGTTCCCCCCATGTACTTTCCACTGCCTCCTAGAATATCTATTTCCTCTCTGTTTAGAGAAAAAGGATATTCAATGATCCAAAACAAGAACTACCCAGAATTAGGACAAAGCCCTTTGGGGACAAGTTAACAAATAACCCTATTGCTAAAAATGTCACCTTGGAATGCTTTTCTCATACAAAGGGAACATAGAATTTCTTCTCTTTGTCTTCCAAGCAGTAGTTGTCAAGCTCTTTAACTTATGCAGATCAAATGTGCTGGTTCTGTTCTCATGAAATCTTTAATTTTTATCCTTGCCCCCAATTAGTTGCAATCCTATTGGGCTCGTTTGGGACCAAGTCTGGTAATAGAGATTTTTTTTTTTTGCATTCAGTTTAGCATTGATTGCTCAAAGAGATAATTTTTCCCTTAGCCTCTAGGAATGTTAAACATGTGACCAATAGGAGAAATACATTCAGGAGAATAACAAGGATCAAACTCTATTTTTCATTATTTTAATAAAGATCCTATAATTTTCTCTTATATTTCTGATTCAAAAGTGAATCATTTTGAATGAAAGGAGAGTGAAATAAGCAGGGCCAGGAGAACCATATGCCCAATGAACACAACAATTTAAGAGGTTAAAAGGGGGAGGGAGAGGAAAAATAAAAGAAGAGAAAGAGAAAAACAACAACTAAATACTATGTTATTAGAGTTGCCCAAGCTTGGCACAAAAAAAGAGGTGAGAAAATGCATCTTTTTTGTAGAAAAAAAATGGATTATGGATATGGAACATTTCACATACTGTCAGTCACAATTTATGTATTAGTCTTGTTGAATTGCTTTTTTTCTTTCTTTGTTCTTTGGTACAAGACATGGCTTTGGTTGGGGAGGAGGCAGGGAGTAGAGAAGGATAAATTCAGAAATGAATCTGATGTAAAAAAAGAACATCACTAAATAAAAGAAAATCTACATGACTCATCCAAACAATGGTTACAGTTCAATCTGGATGGAAAGAGAAGAGTTCAATTCAATCACAAAAGCAATGGACTAAGAATTGGAACTTCAATTTCAGTCTGACATCTCTGATTAAATAACTATGATTTTGGGAAAGTCACTTCATTTCCTTGGTCTTTATTTCCCCATCTGCAAAGTGAGACAATTTGACTAATCAGATTGATGAGGTCTTTTGCACTTCTGGAATTCTATCTCATTTCAGTTTTATACTATATGTTTTATTGGGGCCATCAAAATAACTTTCCTTTTAGAGGGCATGGTGAGAGTTAAGCATAAAAAGCAAACAGACTTGTTAGGACCATATTCATGCATATGCCATCATTATGGGGTAGGTCAAATACATAGTGTTTAATTCAGCTTGAAAAGTACTATATCCCTAAACTCGACAGTTATGTGAAAAGGTCACAATATGCTGATTACATCCTCTCAGCAAGGAAGAAAATTATTTATTGGTATGTAGTTAGATGTCAATGTGTAAACAAATGTCGACTTAGTGATCTGAAACCAATTAGCTGTTAACAAAACTAGCACAAACCGAATAGTAACCTGGAAGAGATCTCAGAAATACATCTTAATGAAACTCTTGGTCTTCTTCTCATTAAAAATAAATATCTGCCATGTATCTAGGCGTGTTGGGGAGACATACAAGCAGTGCAGGGGGTAGGGAAGGGAAAAGTAATTGGAGTTCAATTTCCTTAGAACAACAGAAAGGAGGAAAGATCTTAATTGGATTACTTCTAATTAGATGACTCTAATGATGCTATAAGAATAACAGCAAGGCAGATCAAGATATATGGTTAGGACAGACTTGGTGATTATGAAGGGGACCAAAGATCATGGTTTTCTGATGTGGGTAAACAAGGGCTCATAAGAAAAATGATCTTATGGTGATGATTGTCATATTGCTGAGCTCATTACATTACTCACATCCCAGAGAGAGACAGACAGCTGAGAAGGAGATTATGCTGAAAGGGACAGAGGGTAGATTTCAAAGGAAACCTTTATGACAAGTGGGTTCAGTCAGAGGCAAAATAGGTCAAACTAGAGAAGATGGGGATTTAGAAATCATACAGATTTTCGAGGGGTGGGAAAGACAATCAGGGATTTCCAAGAGGTAGGCAAGAGGACAAAGTATAAGCAGGCAGTTGGTACTATTGAAAGCATTTAAGTGCTTATTAATGGACTGTTCTAGAATCAGGGAGATCTGGTTTCCAATCTTGTTTCTGAAATATATTAGCTATGTGATCCCCACAACTGACATCCCAAGAAGCATAGTTCAATGGAAAGAATACTTCTCTAGAGTCAGAGGACTTGAGTTCAAATCTTAGCTCTAAGATTGACTTAGATCAATCTATTTAATTTCTCTAGGCTTTTGTTTCCTCATGTGTAAAATGAAGTGATTGAACTAAATTAAAAATTCCTTCCAGTTCTCAATCTATGATCCTATACTGGAGTAGCTAGGTGGCTCAATGGATTGAGAGTCAGGCCTAGAGAGCAGAGGTTCTAGCTTCAAATCTGGCCTCAGACACTTCCTAGCTGTGTGACCCTGGATAAGTCCCTTAACCCCCATCGCCTAGCCCTTACTGCTCTTCTGCCTTGGGACCAATACACTGTACTGATTCAAAGATGGAAGATAAGTATTTTATAACAATCCTGGCAATTGTGGGAGTTTTTCCTCACCAGAGAACCCTCTACATTAATGAAATCACAGATAGTCAAACAACAAATATTTATTAGGCTTACTGTGTGTAAGAACTTTGGTTGGATCCAGAGGATACAGAGACAAAAATCAAATGTCTTATTATTCAAAGTGTTTACAGTCTTATGGAGGTGGAGCTGGGAGCAGGAAACAACAATCAAATATATGAGCAAATACAAAGTCATCTAAGAGGGCTAAGAGAGAAAATTAAGAACCAGGGAAATTAGTTGCAAGTAATAGCTGGAGGTCCAACCAAAGAAGGCTGTCAGTCTCAGGGAAATCTAATCATAGGTGGTGCTAATCTAGATAAAAGGATTGGGGAAACTTAGAGGATATTATGAAAGTATTTGGAATAATTGAAAGAACAAAATAGACCCCCACTTTCAGAGGAAACAGAGACATGAAGTGATAAAATAAGGCACAGATGCTTACATTGGGGATACAAGGCAAAGTTTTGGCCACAGAGATAACAAGCAAGAGCTCAGCTACTAGGGCCAGAATACAAAGTCAAAGCAGACTGCAGGATGAATTGATGATAAAACAAAGAACCAATGACCCTAAGGGTCCTTGCATCCTCTCTGCCTTTGGACAGTATTGGTCCAAGAACAGGTCTCTTAATCTGGGTCCACAGATCTATTAATAGAGTTTAAAGGATCTCTGAACTTAGATGGAAAAATATTTATTTTCAGTAACCTCAGAGAGTTGGCATTTCCTTCAATTATGAATTAAAAAAAACAAAACAAAACATAAGACTTCCAGAGTCTTTAGTAGGTTGCCAAAGGGGTTCACAACACCAAAACGGTTAAGAATCTTCATCCTAGAGTACAGGGTGGGCTTCAACATTGGTCTAATTTACTTCTCCTCATTAATAACAAAATTCAGTCTTAGAAACAGGAAGTATTGTCAGAATAAATGGTATAAAGCAGACATTTCTAGACATTCTCTCCAGAAATATAAAACTTTGGAATGATATTTTATATTTTTCCAAAGCCTATGAAGCATTCTCTTGTTTGCCACTTTACTTGTGATTATACTTTATATAGAGACAAAAATTAACTATGATTCTATATAAAAAGTCCCAAACACATTAGCAAACTGATAGTGGTTCTTTCTGTGGCAGTAAAGAACTGGAAACAATGTAGGTGCTTATTGAATGGCTGAACAAACTCTGGTCTATAAATAAAATGTGTTGTAAGAAAGGAAGAATATGAGAAATTTAGAGAAAGATGGTAAGATTTTTATGAAATGATATAGGGAAAATAAAGAGAACCTGAAGAACAAAATACACAATTGACTACAATGTCTATGTAAATCTAATTTATTTTTAAAAGGAAGCTCAATTTTGAATAACCGAATAAAACAATAATGGTTTGGCAGAATAGATAATGAAAAATATTGTTTTCTTAGCAGTATAGTACAGGACCATGAGAACAGGATGTTGTGTACACTGTCAGATATTGTCATTATATCAGCTATTTCCACTTAACATTTTTTCCTTTATTATCAGGGTAGACCAATTCCCAGGATGGGGGCAGTAAGTAGTAGCATATACTAAAACGAAAGATCTAGAAAATATAAGGCATCAATAAAATTAATCCTCAAAGGAAAAACATAAATACTATTTAACCCTATCTACCTTGATCTTCCTTCCATCTTCCCCCTTAATATCTCACTTCTCTCCTTCTCGGGGTCTAAGTATTTTAAGACCACTGGCTGATTTTATGAAGAAAATGAACCCACGACTATTTACTAGACTTCTTTACTCCTCTGTCCCTCTAACCTTTAAAGCTGCTACCTCTAAAACATAGCCTAAAGACTTACTCTTGTTCCTGGTTATAAGATCAATTCTATCCTAAGGTAGGGGGTATAGATGAACCCTATGTCAGTTCAGGCTCATGTCAAGTTCACCATTGTTCTGTTCCAAACTTTTATAGTTGTTTTCAGGCATTGGGTTCCTATCATGTTCTCTTATAACTGATATTCTGGTGTCCCGTGACCACTTACCTTCCTGGAATTTGACCATCTTCTATATGCCCTGCCCCATCTTTACTTGAATAAACAACATAGGTCTTGGATTCAGTTTGGACCTTTGGCTAAGGGTATCTGTGTCCTGAATTTTCCTTTTCTTTATAGACTGATATCTTGATTTCAGATTTACCTTTGAGACTCACATCCCTGCCAGTCACAATCCCTGAAAGAAAATCCCCATTGTCATATTCTCTTAATCTAATATCCATCTAGCCTTTGACTAAGTCTGAGTCTGCCTAGGCTCATAATCCCAGACACTCCAAGGTTGGCCTTTCCCATTGTTCACATAGACCCAATTTCTTGGAGGTCAAGTCTTGATCAAAATTGTAAAACTGGTAAATGTTGGCATCATTTTTCCCCTTTGCCATTTGCTTTATCTATTTTTCTACATACTGTATGTACCATCTTCTTCCCATCCCTTATTACCAGGCACATTGGTTTTTTTTTTTATTTTCTCTCCTTAATGCACATAAAATACTTCTCAATGAATGATCTGATATCAATTAATCATATTTGAATCTTAATTTTTGTTTTTCTATTCCCCTTCTTGGCATGATTTGTATCCTTAGCTCTAATTGTGAAATAAAGGGTTTTGTCTCTTTAGACAACAGTAAGCAATGTAGATGGGGGTGTTTTTCTTGGGCAAAGTATGGGAATGGAGATATAGGGGTAGAGAAGAAACATTTTCTTGACTTCCTGAGATCACATTAAATACTTTGGGTGAATGTCAATTTTGCTTAAATGTTAGTTAAGCTCCAGTTATAAAATAGGGAATTGTAAATAGGTTTTTGGAACTTTAGGGGTTTTAGAGATGAACTAGATTAACCTCATTTTACAGCTAAGATAATTAAAACACAAATATATGAAATAGATTGCCACATATCCCATGTCTAATGACACAGTTGGAATTTGAGCCAACTCCTATCTCCTGCCACACAGTTTAATTCCTTCCACTATACCATCATATCTCCTGGACAACTTGATCTTAGGTTCTTTAAAGTGTATATATTTAATATAAAGTATATCCCCTTATTCCACCAGAATAACCTCCTTAGGCAGGGCATAAGAGGTCCCTCAGCTATCTGGCTTCCTGGAAGAAGGTGGTTAAAATGCTGAATGACTACCTGATGACTACCTTCTTGCAGAAGTCCCCATGGGTCATCTGTCTAGACTCCAGGATTGAGGACCTGGACTGAAGTTAAACCTGGCCAATCAGAGATGCAGGAGAAGAGACTTCATTGGCCTTATAAGAAGGGGGACAGGGTAATAGATTTTTTTTTTGGCACTGACTCTCCATTTTCTCCAGAGAATTTGCCCCTTGGCCCACACTGGCCTTATTTAATGGCCGATCTTGGCTAGTCACCACTTGTGCTGGGAACCTCACAATTTAGGCTCTAGCTGTGGCTGGAAGCTAGAGCTGAGGAAGCAGGGCATGGCTTGAAGACTTTTTAGGTAGGGTGGTTAAATGATCTCTCTTTTTCTCTCTTACTTTCTGTATCACCCCAATTTTTATTAATAATTATAAATTAGCATACAGTATCCAAGGGATTACAAGGAAACAAATTGAACTTTGTGAATGCATAATTCAGAAAAAAAGAATTGTAAACCATTAATGATCACAAATAAATTTGCTCCTAATCCCTAAAACACACACACGCGCGCGCACACACACACACACACACACACACACACACACACACACACACACACACGAAACAAAAACTTTTACTTTACACCTAGCAAATGAAAGACAGCAAAAGATAGAAATAGTCAGGGTTGGAGGGCCTATAGAAAGACAGAGGCACTAATATACCATTGGTGAAATTCTGAATTCGTTAAACCATTCTGGAAGATAATTCAGAATTATGATAAGGAAGTGATTAAAATGTCTAAAACCTTTGATCCAGAGAGTCTACTATGAGACCTATACCTCAAAGAAGTTCACAAACACTGATAAATTCAATAGTAGTATTCCATTTTGTATCTGTTTCCCTAACAGGTTTCAGCTCCACTGAAAAAGATATCTGTGAGCAAACTCATCACTTCTAAACTCACCACCATGCTGCTAACTCAAGTCTTGATTGATACCATCTCATTCAGCCTCCTCCTTTCTCTTATTAAAGGATTGGGGGGAGGGGAAGAATACTAAACCCCTCCCAATGCCTTCCTTTATAGAGGGAAAAAAAAAACTTGACTCTTGGGTCACTTTACTTTGCGCCTCTGTGGCCTTTTCTGGTTTAAAATCCATGGAATAAAATGAACAGGAACAAGTTAAACAAGAGACCCCTAGGCCAACTACCTTCTCTATTCTCCTCTCTTCCCATACATGTTGGGTATGCAACCCTATTTCCCTCTTTGACACTTTTCTTCCTCCTGTTGTGTGTCTTCTTTCCCTTTAGATTGTAAATTTCTTAAGGACAGGGACTATCTTTTTTTATTAATTGTATCCCCCGTGCTTTGCACAGTGCCTGGTACATTGTAGACACAATAAAAGTTTAATGAATTAAGTTGGATTAGTAATTTCAGTAGGAATAGAGGATTGGACACAAAGCAAGTATTCATTGTTTGGAGAATGGCTAAATAAATTTTGGTTCACTAATATAATGGAATACTGATGAACCATAAAAATGATGAATATGAAGAATTCATTCAAGTACAAAAAGACTCATGATTGATGTAGAGAGAGGTAAAGAGAACTAGAAAAAGATGATACAACATGACTACAACGATGTAAATAGAAAGGAAAAATGATTCTGAATTCTGAGTAATTAAAATAAACAAGTTTGGTCTGAAAGAAAAGATGAGAAAATGTTTTCTCTGTAGAAGAGGGGAACTATGGGTGTGAAGAACTGTACATACTATTAGATTCAGTTAATATGTAAGAGAGTTTTGTTACACAATTTTTTTTTACTCTTAAGTTTTTTTTTTCCCTGTTCTTATAAAGAAAAGACTTATTAGGTAGAAGAGGGAGGGAGAGGATATATTTGAAAATGAAGATGATGTAAAGATATAAAATCTCTCGTGAATGTGTCTTTAGGTTAAACAATGTATGTTATTTCACAACATGACTAATAGGGAAATGTGTATTATATGATAATATATGTACAACCTATATCATATTACCTGCCTTTCTAGAGAGGGAAAGAAGGGAGAGAAAACAAAAAAATTAGATAGATTTTTGGATGCTGCTAAATGTGAGAATTTGTTTCTCGTGGACCAATGTATTTATAATAATTTATTGCATACTTGTAACAAATGTGGACAAGAGAGATACAGACTGCACTACAAGGACTTGATTTACAAGGAAACTTCATATAGGAAGGAAATGGAACTTTGGCTGACAATGGGGGATGGGGCTAGAACCTCTAGTCAAGAAAAGCAGATGGACAGTTGCAGAGTTCTTATCCCTTCTGAACTGAAAGGGAGAAGAGCAACCTCACTGAGTTTAACCTGTTATAATCCCTCATCAATCTGAAGAATTTCAATTAGCAAACTTTCCTCAATAGTGGTGGATAGAGACTTTTTCCCTTTGGGGAGGACAAGAGACTATCTGCCCAGAAGATTTCCCATTGATATCTTCAAAAGCAGAATCTCTATATTAGGAAATTACACCTGCCTGACTCTACAACGGTCCTCAGGTACTCAGGTTCCCAGACCTGAGCCCTCAACCCCTGAAGGGAATTTAGGGTGAAATAGAAATAGGGGCTTTCTACTTTTCCCTCTTCCCTAAACCTACCAATCCTGAATCTCCAAACAATAAATAGACCTTATAAATTACCAAAGAACTAAACATCTCATTCTTCAAATGTACTGAGAGGATCAAGATAATATCCATCTAGGGAAGGAAACAGAAACCAGAGACTGAAGGGGATTTCCTTTTTACCTTTCAGCTCTGGACATTGATCCAACTTCACTTTCTTTGGGACAGGTCTATCTGGGAGAGGAAGTGGTACTTCTCTTTATCTGTTCCCTCCCTCTCTGAGACCTGTCTTCAGCTTTGGCTCTTGATCCCCCGCTAGTACAGTTTTGCCACCCCAATTCCAAAAGAATCCATCTTAAGTTAACTGCAAGGGGGTGACAGCTGGAACCCCTGAACAGGGTAGCCTTCTTTGGGGTTCAAGTGGAAGATCATTAGAAAAAGACAACATATGACAATTATTGTTTTGGGCATCAGTAATCATGATTTTAGGAGTATGTTGGATATATTGTCTGATATACAATACAGTGACATTGGTAGTTACAGATACAATCAAACTTATCTCTAATACAATCTCATTTATGAACATCATACCATTCAACAATTCATTTATGTGGCAGTGACCCAAGTATACATTATCCTGATGGCAGCTATCCAGACCCTGACTTATGTAAAAACTGTTGTGAGAATGATTTTGCCAAAGAAACAGGCTCAGGTTTTCCTAATTGATCACAGGCTAGAAGATTTATTCAAACAAATTCCTATTCTGACTGAGATATGCATTGATTACTTATCTAAGAAGAACAAGGATAAGGGTATTATATTATTGTTATGTTACAAATTATATGATGTTACTCAAAAAAAGAAAAAATATTCTTGTATCTGTGTGATAAATGAACTTGGGAGGGCAGGTGAGTGGAGAATAGACAGGATGGAGATATGTAATGTACAACTGTCACTTAATAAATGCCATTCTTTTGGGAATATGGAGAAGACTACATAAAATTGAAAAAAAATGTGCTTCTGAAATTGTAGACATTATTTAATGGCTTGACATATTTTGATTAAGGAATTTAACTCATCAACATGGAGAGTGAAGATCTCTAGAGAGCTGAAAAAAATGAGCATGCATTGAATTTGAACAAATTTAGCAGTTCCCTGGAGAAAAGTCAGCTAATCCAATTTTAAAGTCTCACAAAATAGTTTGGAATGATGCTCATTCACTCTGTAATGTGCTTTCCAGAATTAAGTAGCTATTTCTTCCTTGAGAGAAAATGCAGAATCTCCAATATATATGGAAACATATCCTAAAAGGAAGACTGAGATTCAGGTGAGAGTTGCAAAATGGTGTTTACAATGATTCTGAAATCAAGTCAACAGTCATAGCAACATAGATATAGAGCTGGAAGTAATCTCATAGTTCATCTAGACCTACATCCTGCCAGACTGTCAGTCTGCCATATGATAGTAATACAATCTGTCCCTAAGTTTCTATATGAAGCCTTTTCAACTTGGTAGAACCTGTTGGAGCTTCTATTCTATTGTGAAAGTCTTTGAGATGCCATGCCATAAAATCAAGGTAAGACAATTCCAAGAACAGTCATCCCTTGCTGTATCGCCATTCCCTTATTGAGGCTTCATTGTATCAATTAAAAAAAATCTAACTCTGTATTGAGGAGTTACACTTATAGTGGCACACTATTGGGAATGAAAGGTGACCAACTTGATTGGGTGATGATTGGCTCAGTGACTTTGGTTTAATGAGTGTGGGAAATGTTTATAGGAGAGTAGGAAGGATTTATAAAGCCTTAAAATACATATAAATAATAAAATAAACATAACGCCACTACTCATGGATTTTCACCTATCTCCTGGGCCTCTGGAAGGTAATTCCTGCGATAGGTGAGGGATCACAGTTAATATAATTAGTGAACTAATATTTACTGGGTATCTCTGTGCACAGAATTTTCCTAGGTACTAATTTGGATATAAAATACATTACATGCAGTAATCTTATTTTTAAGGTTTTTCATATGGAGAGACAAACTAATGCCTGAATCATTTAAGTAATCATGTAAGGCAATCCAAGTTAAATCAATCAATCAACAAATATTAAGCATATCACCATATGCTAAGCACTGTGCAAAGTGATGAGAGTACAAAGAGAGACAAAAGACAATCCTGGCCCTCAAAGAGCAGGGACTTAATCTAATTGGGGAGTCAAGGAGGGCTAAGCATTTATGAAATGTCATTGAACTTCAGGTATAGGGTGGTATATGCTGAAACATGAAGATGAGTCATGCAGAAAATAAATTTTATAGGAGTTTAGATTAAGAAAGATCAATATGTAAGATCACAGGATCATCTATTTAGAATTGGAAGGGGACTAAGAAACCAAATAATCCAGTCCTCCCTTTTACAGATGAAGAAATGAGGCCCAAGGTGACTAAGTGCTCTAAGTGATGAAACAAAAAGTATTAGTATATAAATCAAGGCTCTTTAACTCTAAATTGATACATTTTGTACCAATGTACTTTGATCACAGTGACTTTTAACTTGGGTAAGGTTTTTTAAATTTTAATTTTTGGAATTTAAATTTTTGCTATTTTTTAAGCCAGTCAAATTTAGCAATAGGTTCTAGAATACATAAATTTGTGAAATGAATATTAATAAATGTTGGTAAACTATTGATTAGCTGGGTGAAGTGTTAAAAAGGGGTTGTAATGAGCTAAACCCTGAAGGTTGGGTAGAATTTAGATCAGCAGACAGTAGGAAAAGGTATAGTTGTCGGGGAATAAAACAAGGAAAGGCAGCAACTAACTTGGAACATCAGTAACAGCTGAACCATAGAAGTGTTGAACAGCCTACTGAAGGGAGAAAAAACAGATTTGTAAAGTCTCCTTTACAAATCTGAAAGATTCAAGGAAAATAAGAGGTAGGAAACCAAGACCATGGGTGGTTTTTGTGTAGGTTCATATGTGTGGGGCCATTTTCTTTCAATTCTTTGTTGCACCTCCTATAGCATTTTTCTCTGGACTTCTTTTAGAAACCACAGTGCCGTGCTTGAATCCAGCCCACTTTCTCTAGCCAGTGATTTAGTAGGTGAAGGAAAACAGGGAATTAGAACAATTTTGTTTTACAGTAATGGATTTCTGGACTTTTTTTACCTTCTAAAATTATATATTTAGGAATTTAGCAGCCTTTAAACTGAGATAATGGAGTATAAAGTAAGATGCTTTAGGCTTCTGACATATTTAGAGATGTTATTTTTGATTCAGCTCTATACTAAGGATGTGGCTACCAAAGTACTATTAAAAACACAAATAGTGTGCCCTTTGATTTCTGATACAATTATGACAGCATGAAACTGTGACAATAATCATCAGCTCAGATAAGGAGCTTTAAGATGGTCAGCAACTTAAAAGAAGAAAGCAGGGGAAATGGAAATTGAGGATCAGAGTTAAGGTTTGCGTCTGGTTCTTTTGAGTAACTTCTACTTCATTGGTAAGCAATTGATCACCTCCTTGAAGAATTCCTCCTACCTGTTCTTCTCCTTTCTACCTCCCTTGCACCCTCATACTTTTGTTGTTATTCCATCATTTTGGTTGTGTCTGACTCTCCATGACCCCATTTTGAGTTTTCCTGGCAAAGATATTGCAATGGTTTGCCATTTCCTTCTTGAGCTCATTTTACAGATGAAGAACTGAGGCAAGCAGAGTTAAATGACTTGCCTACAGCAAGTAGGTGTCGGAGATCAGATTTGAAATAAGGAAGATGAGTTTTCCTTACTTTAAGCCCTGCATTCTATCCATCATGCTGCCTAGCTGTCTTGGGCACTTTTACATTTAGAGAAGCTTAAGGTAACAGATGAATGAGACTATGATCAAACTAGGGGGACTGGGAAATATTGTCAGAGATGGGGCTATTTGGGGGAAAGCGGAATATTCCTTCAATTGTTTTCTCTCTATTAAATTCTTGGCTTTAGTATCAGACAAAGTCTTCAAACATGAAAATGATACTTGTTCCTCTATTTCCATAAAGACAAGGGGTACTGATAATAGTTGATGATACCATTATCATCATTCCTCTAAATGTCACCTCTTGGGATAGAGGAAATAGTATAGATTTGGACTAATGTTTCAAATTCTAATTTGGTTATAGGGAAGGTGATAGTGCGATCATGAGAGTAACAAGTTTGCTCAGGATTTTCTAATGATGATAAATATTGATGCAGAGGTCATTTTACTAGTGAGAGTCTCAACTAGTAAAAAACAAGATGCATTATAGTTTATAGACTAGATATAGGGGCTGAGAAATCAACATGAGTAAAATAGACCCTTGACTGCCCTGAGACAACAGTTGTGCAAAGTTTGCAAGGTAATACACTATCCAAAATGGGCTCTTTCCCCCAAAAGGCTTTCTTTCCCCAACAAGTACTTTCTGAAGTATACTATTTCTCTAGCATTTGCTTTCCCAAACTATGTTCTAATGCCTTATTTCTCAAACATGATTTCTATTCCCCTTGCTACCTGATTGGTGCTGAAACCACATTTTCTGCCTAGCAAGTAGAACTTCAAATAAGTCTGTGTCCCCGAAATCTTGTTCTCTTCTTCAGAATATAATTTCACTATACCTAGCTGCTTTATACGTTGACCCTGAGATGCTAAGGGCACTGGGACCCATGTGTTCCCCAAATCTATAAGCCTGGTAAATATTTTGTTTGCTCTGATCCCAGCAGTGTCCCATGTCACTTATTTTTCAGTCCCTCTGGTTTTTTGCCATGTATAGTTTGACCAAAGAGGGCAATTGACTACAACAAGTTTAAGTAGATTTCTAGCAATAAAATATAATAACCAAAAGTTAATAATTATAATTCTTGTTTCATGCCACAAGCATAAACTAATTGACAAATATGATGGGACTAAATAATGTTCAACAAAGACTCAAGGAAATTAGTAGATAAATACTAGATTGGCTAGCTTAGTTCTAAAACATACCCATATAATTTTTCCAGAAATCTTTCCTGGAATGATTATATTAAAATATCTCTGATACCTAAAGATTCCATGAGATTATATACATCTCTTGGTCTCCATTTTCTATGAACATATAGCAGGAGAAATTCTTCATCATTCTCAGTTTACTGAGAGGAATTTTCATTGTATTTCAAAGAATCCCTAAACTAGGCATTAAAAGCCTTCTATAATCTGGCCCCACTCTATCTCCTGAACTTGATCTCCCACTATACTATTTAAAAGCACTTCTAGGTGGTACAGTGGATAGAATATTGGGCTTGGATTCAGGAAAGCTCATTTTCATGAGTTTAAATCCAACTTCAGACACTTACTAGCTGTGTGACCCTGGGCAAGTCACTTAACCTGTTTGCCTCAGTTTCTCAGTAAAATAAACTGGAGAAGGAAACAGCAAGTCACTCCAGAATATCAAGAAAATTCCAAATGGGGTCATAGAGAATTGAACATGACTGAACAACAAATACTACATTTAGTTCAATTTAAAAAAAATATTTGCTACTAGATTTCTACTGAAAGTGGTCTATTACCTAGACCCCTCCCCAAACATTTGTTACATTTTCCTTCCCCTGTAGGGTCATGTCTTCCTTATCAGAATGCCCATATCCTTTATCGTTCTTTCAGCCCAGTAATAATCACTGATATTTACATCATGTTTTAAAGTCCTTCAATTGCTTTACATACATCATTTCACTTAAGCCTCATGAAAACTCTGTGGGATAAGTACTACTATCCCTGTTTTTAGATGAGGAAACTAAGGCTGAAAAAGATTAAATAACTTGCCCATGGTTCCATAGGTACTGTCAGAGACAGGATATAAATCTAGGTGTTCCTGATTCCAAGTCTATTTATTAAGTGACTTGCCCAGGGTTATACAGACATGACATAGTCAGAATATGAACTTATGCCTTCCTATGTTTAAATCTAACTTTCTATCCATGGTGTATCTATTGTACCACAATTACCACTCGGTGCATTAGAAAAATTTAGAGGAATGTAAAAGAAAGTATTTTGAGAGTTTTGAGAGGATGGAGGAATGATTGCTGAAAGGGGAGATCAAGGGAGTTTTCATGGAAAACTAACATTTGAGCTAGATTCTAAAAGATGAAAAGGATTTTCATAGTTACAGAGGAGGAAGGAGGGAATTTGGTCACAAAGATAGAAAAGGCATAAGCTATGTGGAAATCACTCTGGTTTTGTGGGAACCAAGAATATATTGAAGGAGTGTCTATGAGAGAAGACAGAGAAGGCAGGGTAGTGCCCAATTATGGAAAGTCTTGAATGAAAGACAACGGAATTTCAACTTTCTTCAGTAGGCAGTTGGTACCAACTGATGATTTTTGATATACACATTTATACTAAGGTGCTAAATGGGCTTAATATAAGAAATTTAAACACAAATATCTAAAATGAATTAAGATCTAATGAGGGAATTTCAGGAGTACAGGAAGACTTTACTGATATTCTTCACCATATGCCACTCATGTGTGTAGAGGAGCACAGCTGGGACTTATTTTTCCCATAAAATATGTGATTCCATTTAATCACAATTGTTGATTTTCATTAATAGAGAGCACATTCCTTCTGAGGGAATAGAAAGCACCAACAAAGGTCAAAGCTATCCTCCATGGTTGTATAAGGAGGGATTGGGTAAGGGTAGGAGCCTTTATTTTAGTGGCAGAAATGAAGGACAAAGGGTCTCATTTATCCTAACCCAAAGAGTATTGAGAGCTAGGGACTTTCCATTAAGAAATGGTGCATCAAGAAGAATAGTCTTGACTTGGCCTTATACATAGATAGATGCCTGTTAGCCAGGTGTGGTGAGGCATTTCAGCTCAGATCTGAGTTCTTGTTACACAGCACCATAACCATCAAGTAAAATGCCTGTGATTGATGGCAAATGCTCAGAATCATACATGTAATGAGCTCGGTGATTTATAAATGGAAGGGACTTTCAAGAACAGAATGTAAAGTCTTTGTTTTACAAACGAGGAAATCAAGTCCTAGAGAAGCTCAGGAGCTTGACAAAAATTAAAACCCAGGGCATTTGAATACAACTTCAACTATCTTTTCAAAGTAGCATGCTGAGTTTGCTTATAATAATAAATACAATAATAATGCTAATTGATATTTATATAGAATTTTATAGTTTTCAAAGTGTTTTTCCTCACAATGATCCTATAAGTTAGGTAGTGTCTGTTTCATTTTTGCTAATATCCAAATGAAGAAACAAAGTCCATTAAAACTAAATGACTGCTCAAGGAAGAGCCTTGACTCAGATCAAGTCCAATCCTAGTGTTCTTTACACTTGAGTTTTTGACCTTTTCACTTCCATGGTTCAAGACCCATTTTACTCAAGGAATGGAACTCGTAGGAATATTTTAGGGTAAGCTGATTTTGTTGTTTATAGTCAAAGTTTGATTGACTTGGAGAATAAATGCTTTAAAGATCATATTTCTCAAGAAGCTCCAACCAGAGCTAAGAATTAATAAGCATATAAATTACAAACTTTGCCATGTAGAACAAATTGGATTTATTTTCATTAATAGCATGGAAGCAAGAAACAAGCTCATTCCGCAGGGAATTCAATGAACAGTTATTCACTGTTTTCTTTTTCCCTTTGTTTTGTGTCTCTAACCCCATTTTTATTCAATTGATTACCTAATATAGCTGGCTCCAGTGTCAGCAGAATTGACAACTCATCTCTAGTAACTCACATGCTTATATGACTATTGGCCATAATACTGTTTTATAATTTTATAGATGTATAAACATATATGTAACATGTGTATATGTATATACATATAAGCATGCATACATGTCTAAAATTATCCAAATACTCTAAAATGTAAGAAATGGATTAAGTGGACTACTAATTAAATAAGTGCTAAAGGAATTGATAATGGATGACAAAATCTATATGCTATGGATATTTTATTTTTTGGACCTAGTTCAATAATTTCAATTTAACTCACATTTATTTTATGTATTTATTTTTAAACCCTTACAATCTGTCTTAGTGACATGGGCATTGTACCCCCAGAAACTCAGGCAAACTATTAGCAGGGAAATTCCTTTGCTCCCTGACATCCTCATGACTCCTAACCCAATACATTTAATAACTCCTATAAAACCCTGAGATTATCCTCCTTTGATCCTCCTTTAGATTTAAGATGGACAGAGAGATGCACCTCCAGGCTACACCTCTATTCTATCGGGCTGTATCTCAGACATCTGTCTGTTCCCTAAAACTAAGGAATCTTTTATGAGGGTCATTCCCTGTCTCCAGGCAGACCCCAGTCAGATAACCAAACCCCTGACTGAATGCCAGAGGGTTTACCACTCTAGAGCCATGTCCACACCATGACACAGCATCTGTTGCAAAGAGTATAAAATCCCCAGAATTGATGTCATCTGGGGAGAGCTTTTCTATCCATGCTGCCCTCCCAGGGTGACAGCCTCTCCATCCATGCTGTCTTCCCAAGGAGCAGCCTTCCATCTTGCTGTTCCACCTCTACTATCTTCCTGACCATTCTCAACATTACTCTCTAAATTAATGAATTTCTCTTTTTATTTTTAAGCTAAGTTTTGGAGTCTTGCATTCTTGCAAAAAGGTATCCTTCCCGAACCCCAGGAGTGCACCTCTTTACCCCATAACATTAGAATTGATATTAGTTATAAATTCTAAGGCAGAAGAGAGGTAAGGGCTAGGCAATTGGAAATAAGTGACTTGCCCAGGGTCACTCCATTGGGAAGTTGTCTTGACTTTTGTCCTGCTACTGGATTTTGATAACTCTGGAAGACAAAGTGAGGCTGATGACTTTGTGCAACTCTGCCTCACTTACATCCAATTCACGGGCAAGTCAAGATAATACTCTGTAATATTACTGGTCCTTTTAGAAAACAAAGGACCACCACTACCAATATATACATTAGTAAATACAAAGTTGTTTGATGAGAAAGAATGTTAACAACCAGAGCATCAGAAATGACTTCAGGAAGAGTATGGCACCTGAAGTGAGCCTCGAGGAAACTCAGAATACAAAGAGGTAGAGATAAGGAAGAAACACATTTTGAGCATGAGACTTGTATAAAAGTGGGAAATTTAATGCCCATTTGATGAAGATCAGGGAGGAATAGCAAAAGCAGGCCAATTTGTCTAGAATACAGAGTGAATGGAGAGGAGTTATATGAAATATCTGGAAAAAATAGGCAGGAGAGATATGAAGAGCTTTAAAAGCTAGAGTTAACTTGAAAGCAACAGGGAGCCATGAACATTTTTGAGCATACTTAAAATTGTGCTTTAAGAAGATTATTTAGGCAACTGTGTGGATAATGAATCCTAGAGGGAAGAGACTGGAAGCAAAGATACCATTAGAAGGCTATTAAAATAGTCTAGTGAGAATGTAATCAGAACCTAGATTAGGGTGGTTGCCTTGTGGTTAAAGAAAAGGGAAAAGGTATGAGAGAGCTATGATAAAGTTAAAATTTATAAGACTTGGTGACTAATAAGCAGGATAAGAGAGAGGAGCCCAAGATTACCTCCGTGGAAAAAGAATTAATCATTCTTTCAAAATGGGTCCTAATTTCTATCTATCCCAATGTTGGGATAGTTGATGGTAAATAGAGTAATGGATCTGGAGACAAGACCTAAGTTCCTAAGTGGAGTCACAAAGAATTAGGCAGAATGAAAATGATTGAATAGCAATGACATGGTTGGATGATGCACAGGATACAAAAGAAAGAAGAATTTGCAGTTCAGTTGGGGAAAGAAAACTTTATCTAAGCCTTCATAGGTTGGTAGCTAGAGAATCAGATCCCTAGAAGGCCTTAGTTAAAATCTGTGGAAATTCTTACATAGTATTAACCATGTAGAGAAAACCAGGTTTCCTAAGCCTTCTAAACTCCAGCGAAAATTGGAATAAAATCTGCATTTGTAGAAAATTATATGAACTTGAGTTTGAATCTCAGACAAAGAAGATTAAGTAAGCATCACTGTATTCAGGTAATTCGTGCTGATCATCACCTTGAGACAATTTGATCTTTATTTTGAAAGAAAGTTTGAGGCCTGATATGGCCACTAAAGAATGGAAAACTTCTGGCCCTAAGGACACAATCTTTCCCTTTTCGATCAATAAATAATTATCTATTTAGTGCTCACTGTGTTCCCAGTCCTATTCTGAGTGCTGCACAAAAGCAAAAACTCTAAAGGATCTTATAGTCTGTAAAAGGGACAAAAAGTAAATTTATGAATCAAGGGTGGGGATAGAAACTCAGAGACCAAAGTACCTTGGAGATAATCTTGCCCAACCATCTCATTTTACAGGTTAGTTAGAGAAAACTTAAAAGACTTGCCCAAAGTCACACTCACTGAGAGACTTAGTGATAGCCAAGACTAACTCCTATCTCTTTATTTAACACTCAGGCATTTTCCTATCACATTCTTTAATTCATGAATCAGTTAGATAGCCTACTATGTGCAAGGTATAGTACTTTCTACACCCTGCTTTTGGTTCCTTGTTTGTTGTCCTATAGGGACTCTAGAAGCAATTTGGCTTACTTCATTAAAAGAAATCAGTTGAAAAAGTTGAAAAAAGAGATGGGGAGAGAATTTTAAAAAAGAGGGGGAGATGAAGAGAGAAGAACAACATGGCCACTGTAAAAGGCTTTTAGCAGCCATCAGGAAGGTAATTCTTTTGCTAACACGAACAAGAACAAGAAAGCAGCCTGTACACTTTACGAGTAAGATTAGAATATTGACGAACAAGAGAGGTGGTAGTGAGTTACAAGGAAAAAAGACTGGACTTGGTTTTAGAGACTGAGTTCAAACCCTTTCCCAAGTCACTTAACTTCTCTAGGTCTTGGTTACCTTATCTATAAATGGAGGGAGATGGATTTGATGACCGCTGAGGTCCTTTCTCATTCTATATCTATAATTCTTTGAATAATTTGGAACCTAAATATGGAACTAAACAGTTAAACATACTTGGCTTGTATAGGCGCAACCTAACAATAAAGTGCATTTACCATTATGTGCTGATTTTCTGTTCCTCTCTCTCCTTATTTATCACAATATACAAAAGCATGTGCATTTATTCCCATTCACCAGGCTTGTAGTTCCCTATTTTTGGAATATGTTTTGGGGGAAATGGCAAAATTCCAAGAACAGAAAAGAGTCAAACAAGTGATTCACACCTTGTAATAAATGTGCTCTTAGCTTGCTATTCACTACCCAACTTGGAGGGATTTATCTTTCAACTCACACTGATTCATTCCCAGCTCAGTAAGAGAGCAATTGTAAGTCCTGTTCTTTGTGAGAAAAGTGTTTCTAGATTGCAGCTGCAGCTATTAATGCGCAGTCAGTCAAAATGGCTTCAGGTCAGTCCACCCCTACTTCTCCACCCCCCTTGTGACAGCTGGTATAGTGAGGCTGAGCCAGAGTTAGTCAGAGATAGAGACCACACATCATGGAAACCAACAAGAATTAAATGCTTTGTTCAGCTTCAATGAAGACAAGTAATTCCATTCCAACAAATGTCATGGAACTCTGTCAGATCCACCCATAAAATTAAAAAAAAATTATTTTAAGCCTCCAATCTTACCTTTGTGTGCCCTTTCCCATACTTTCAGTGACCTTTTTTCTTAAGTTGTTTTCAATTATGTTCAACTTTTCTTTACTCCTTTGTGGGTTTTCTTGGCAAAGATCCTTGAGTAGTTTGCCATTTCCTTCTCTAGCTCATTTTACAGATGAGGAAACTGAGGCAAATAGGGTTAAGTAACTTGCCCATAGTTACAGAGCTATGAAGAAGTGCCTGAGGCCAGATTTTAACTCAGGTCCTGCCTGGAACTCTCATCAGTTGCAGATAGCTTTCTTACTAGGGGCAGTTAGGTTGCATGGTGGAAAGAGTGCTGAGCTGGAGTCAGGAAGACACTTCTTCCTGAGTTCAAATCAGGTCTTAGACACTTCCTAGCTGTATAACTACAATCAGGTCACTTAATTCTGTTTACTTCAATTTCCTCATCTATAAAATGAGCTGGAGAAGGAAATGGCAAACCACTCTAGTATCTTTGCCCAGAAAACCCTAAATGGGATCATGAAAAGTTAAACAAGACTGAAATAACTCAATGCACAAAACAACAAGCTTTCTTATCATTGGATATGATAAACCATTTCTAACTGAGGTGTTAAGGATTTATTATGTTGTCCCTCACAAAAGAATGTCTCTTGAAAGAGGGCCCAGGAGACATCAACACCAAAATTGAAAGCCTGAATCTGAAGTGGTAGAATTTCAGGAAATGAAGTTAAGTTACTTGTCCAGGGTCACTCCACTTGGAAGTTGTCTTGACTTTTGTCCTGCTACTGGACTGTGATGACTCTGGAAGACAAAGTAAGGCTGATGACTTTGTGCAACTTGTACAAGTCAAGATAACATTCTGTGATGTTACTCTGTTATCTTAGGGTAGGGTGGTTTTACCCAGTGCCTCACAAATCATGACATAGATTATAGCCTTCTATCCCCATTTTGTTGGCTTGCCTTAAACAGTATGTATCCATCTAATATTATAAGTATTTATACCACAAGTAGACATTATCCTGATAACTACAATTCCTTTATGTTTTAGATATCTGATAGAATGTGGTTAGCTTTGTGTGGTATTAGATTGGTTCCCTAAAATCTATTTCATAGAGAGGTCCCACTTTCTGTGTATTATATATACATGTACATTTAATAGAGTCCATTAATACATTTTCATGGCTTCATCTTCAGGGGTCTTGCTCAAGGCCTCTGCCAGGCTATAGGTATAGAATGTAGTTTCACTCTAAAAAATGGTTTGAGAATCTGAACATAGTTGCTATGTGTTTCTAGGTGCAATGATGTCCTATACAATTTCTGATGTATGCTACAGATTTCCTGAGGAACCTAAGGAACAGCCAGGTATACAGAGATGTTGTCTTGGGAGTAGCTGGTAGTCATACTAAATGACCATCTAGAGGTTACCACCATCACTTCTGTCCTATGCTATATCTCAGTTTCATAAATCTTTACTGGTTATCATCTGAGTCCCTTACTTTACCCAGAAATGATAGAAAATATAGACCCTGAGTTCCTGGGGCTCATGGTCCAACTGGGATGGTAGAACTTACATACATGAAACAAAGAACAAGACAGAGTACTATATAGGCACATGTTAGATTATGTGTAAGACATGCAAAATGGTTCAGAATATCAGAAAATAGGAAAGCCACCAAGAGTAAAGATAGTTCAAAAATGCTTCATATGGATCAGACTTAAACTTGGTCTTGGTAAGATATGGACAAGAGGGCACAAGATTCTTTAGTTTTGGAGGGATAATTTGACCAAAGAAGTAATGAGCATAATATGGTGAGTGGTGGGAGAGGGTGCAAGTTGTAAATAGTATTGGGTTAATCCCCTCATCCCTCAATTATTTTTTCCCTTACTCTGATTATTAATTTACCTACTCCAGTTCCTTCTGTTGCATTTGGAACCCTCATTCTGAAATACTTCCTTTTCTATCTACCTAATAAATTACCTTCAAGTATCTCTTTCAAAATCCACTTGTTCCATAAAACCTTAATTAGTTTCTATCCCTGAAGATGATTCCTAAGGTAAATTAACTGAAGATGATCTCTACCAAGAAGAGAAGGAAAGAAAAAAGCAAAGAGAAAACAAGTTAAGTTAGATTCTTGAAGGCTCCAGTTTCCCTTTCAGGGGTCTTTACATTTATAACATGAAGTCACTGAGAGAATAATTTTTCTGGTGAAGCTTGAGAACACATTATAGATCCAGCTAGTACTCCAGTCATCTTCTTTTTTTAAAATTTTTTTTAAATTTTATAATATTTTATTTGATCGTTTCCAAGCATTATTCATTAAAGACAAAGATCATTTTCTTTTCCTCCCCCCCCAACCCCCAGTAGCCGATGCATGATTCCACTGGGTATCACATATGCCTTGATTTGAACCCATTGCCATGTTGTTAGTATTTGCATTAGAGTGTTCACTTAGAGTCTCTCCTCTGTCATGTCCCCTCAACCGCACTCAGTGTTTCTACTCCCACAGTTTATCCTCTGCTTATGAATAGTGTTTTTTCTCCTAGATCCCTGCAGATTGTTCAGGGACATTACACCGCCCCTAATGAAGAAGTCCATTACATTTGATTATACCACAGTGTATTAGTCTCTGTGTACAATATTCTCCTGGTTCTGCTCCTCTCACTCTGCATCACTTCCTGGAGGTCGTTCCAGTCTCCATGGAATTCCTCCACTTTATTATTCCTTTTAGCACAATAGTATTCCATCACCAACATATACCACAATTTGCTTAGCCATTCCCCAATTGATGGGCATCCCCTCGTTTTCCAGTTTTTGGCCACCACAAAGAGCACAGCTATGAAAATTTTTGTACAAGTCTTTTTGTCCATTATCTCTTTGGGGTACAGACCCAGCAGTGCTATGGCTGGATCAAAGGGTAGACATTCTTTTGTCACCCTTTGGGCATAGTTCCAAATTGCCCTCCAGAATGGTTGGATCAGTTCACAACTCCACTAGCAATGAATTAATGTCCCTACTTTGCCACATCCCCTCCAGCATTCATTACTTTCCTTTGCTATCATGTTAGCCAATCTGCTAGGTGTGAGGTGATACCTCAGAGTTGTTTTGATTTGCATCTCTCTGATTATAAGAGATTTAGAACACTTCTTCATGTGCTTATTAATAGTTTTGATTTCTTTATCTGAGAACTGCCTATCCATGTCCCTTGCCCATTTATCAATTGGAGAATGGCTTGATTTTTTGTACAATTGATTTAGCTCTTTATAAATTTGAGTAATTAAACTTTTGTCAGAGGTTTCTATGAAGATTTTTTCCCAATTTGTTGTTTTCCTTCTGATTTTAGTTACATTGGTTTTGTTTGCACAAAAGCTTTTTAGTTTGATGTAGTCAAAATTATTTATTTTATATTTTGTGATTCTTTCTATGTCTTGCTTGGTTTTAAAGTCTTTGCCCTCCCAAAGGTCTGACATGTATACTATTCTGTGTTTACCCAATTTACTTATGGTTTCCTTCTTTATGTTTAAGTCATTCACCCATTTTGAATTTATCTTGGTGTAGGGTGTGAGGTGTTGATCCAAACCTAATCTCTCCCACACTGTCTTCCAGTTTTCCCAGCAGTTTTTATGAAATAGTGGATTTTTGTCCCAAAAGCTGGGATCTTTGGGTTTATCATAGACTGTCTTGCTGAGGTCACTTGCCCTAAGTCTATTCCACTGATCCTCCTTTCTATCTCTTAGCCAGTACCAAATTGTTTTGATGACTGCTGCTTTGTAATATAGTTTGAGGTCTGGGACTTCAAGGCCCCCATCATATGTGTTTTTTTTTTCATTATTTCCCTGGATATCCTTGATCTTTTGTTATTCCAGATGAATTTTGTTATGGTTTTTTCTAAATCAGTGAACTCCAGTCATCTTCTTCAAACACCACAATGCCAAATGTGAAACCTTAGTAGAGGGAGTTCCCATATTTATGAAATCACAGATCCAATTGAACTATTTGAATAAATCCATGAACTCTTCTGTGGTTACAAACATACTGATAGACTAAAAAATGTATATGAACTTGCCTAAGTTCATTATTGATTTGACAAGGAGACAGATCAGAAAATCAACTATTCTGAATGAAGCTACAATAAGGTAGTCCTTTCCTGGATGCTATGGTGCCAATAAGAGTTTTTCCCATACCTTACCAGACATAGTACTAAATGCAGATTCCCTAAATAAACCCAGTGAAGGATTTTTCCAGGTGCTAAATCACCTACTTGATGAAAGGAGTTGTGCAGAGGCTAGTGGTAGGAATAAGATAACTCTCCCTCTGCTACTTGGCCTGGTTCACATATTTCATCAGTTTCTAGGCAAGTTGCATAGTCACTTCCATATCAATTCCTCAGAAGGTGTGTTAATGTGTTTCTTTTAAGACAATCAGTCATTGCATGGCAAGAGATAATTAGTCAGTGACATTGATTAGAAACCATAGGAGTTCTAACTAGGGAGAGGTAATTAGAAGAAGGAAAATCATAATAATTGATCTGAGTTTCTGAAATCATATTCAGGACATTCAGAGTCTGGAGCTTTGAAGTTTCTCTGAATTTCAGAAAACCCTAGATTCACCAGAATGTTGGGGAAGAGAAAGGATGAAGATATTTCAACTGGTTTAGTTTCCTGGGTGGTTGAGGGGTCTATCAAACAACGTCTTTTTTTCATTTCAGTTCTCTATTGAAAGTGTTTCTGAAGCATCTAGGTCACTTTTGTACCTTATCTGGTTCAGGGACCATTACTGAAACTGCTATTGTTACGGTTGTTTTCACTTTAGAATGGACATGTATGTGATTTCATCAAAGTAGGGCATTCCCAGTGTGAAAATTTGGAAACTCTCATTGATTAAGAATATCATGTTATTTGTAATTTATGGACTTGATTGCCTGAGGCACTGGTATCTTGCCCATTATCATGTATATGTCAGAGGTATATGTATGTATGTGTCAGAGGTAGCATTTGAACCCCAGTCCTGTCTCCAGAATCATTCTCTACCCACTATGCTACCTTGTCTCCTCTTTATTATTTTTCAAATCAGGGTAATGATGATCCCAATTAATTGAATCCTACTTTACTTCATTTTGGGGTTTTTTAAAAATAAATCTTTAATTAATGTCATTTGTTTTCATAACACTGCTACTTCTCAGTATTTTCCCCAAACCTCTTCCAGTGAATCATCCCTTATAACAGTTTAAAATTCTGTGTGTGAAATTTCACAAAACTAACCATGATATTAAAAAACTCTATTATTATATGAAACATTATACATAATCCCCCACTTTTGCAAAGAAGTAAGGAAGATTTTTTTCTTTTTTTTAAACTTTGGAAACTAATTCCTCCTGGTGAGAGCTAGAAGTCACTGCTAGTATATCTCTTTTTATAGATAACTCACATTCTATCACACCTTTAAGTTTTCTAAAGTGTTTTTTCTAACAACTCTGGCAGGTAGGTACTTATCCTCATTTTACAGGTGAGAAAACTCAAGGCTCCAAAAAGTGAAAGAACTTATTCATTCATTCAACAAACATTTATTAAGCACCTACTATGTGCCAGGCACCATGCTTAGCACTAGGGATACAAAAAGAGGCAAAAGACAGTGCCTACCCTCAGGGAATTTACAAACTAATGGAGGTAAAAACATGCCAACAAATTTATACAAGAAGCTACATACAGGATAAATAGGAAATAATTAACAGAAGGAAATGGCAAACTACTCCAGGATATTTTTTGTTCCCCCAGGCCCCCCCACGTTAAATTTTTATTATATTTATAGAAGCAAAAAACCACATTTGTGGAGAAGATACAAAGGGACCAGCAAAGGTGAAGAAGGGAAAGAATGAAGGAATGATGGAGTCATTTTGGGGCAAGGCAAGAGCTCAATTATTATTGGGTTTGCTATTGCTACTATTGTTTTTACTTTGGACTGGACACGTGATTCCACCCAAGTAGGGCACTCCTAGGGTGAAAATTAGGAAATTCTTATCTGTAATTTATGGACTTGGTTAGGATAGGAAAGGAAGAGGGAGAGGTTCTACCAGAATAGCTGTGAACTTGATATCCCCAAAAACCTAGTTCATATGAGTCTCAAAGATGTGTTGAAGGCCAATGATAGACTGAATATTAGCTTTGTCATCTGTGTGCTTGAACATGTAGCCTATGTCCTGAGCAAACTCCGGGTGGAGCTGTCCATGGTGGGGTTTAGGAATAGCTTTTCCTGGAGGCAGCCTTCAGTCAGAGAGGGCCAGAGTGGTGTGGAGAAGAGAGAAATTATAAGAAAATATACTCTCAAATATCATCGATTACAGTGGGCAGCTACTCCTAGGAGGGAGAAAGGATGCATTTGCTCTCACAAGGGAGCCCAGCTCTGCTCCCTCTCCCTAGTGAGTCTGGTGGTAGGAATTTATCATTGAGGGCACAGTTCTGTGGCTAGGGGATTCAGGGGACAGAACAGCTCATGGCGGAGCAAGGCCAGCAACACATGCTCATGCTTCTGCCAGTAAGAAGGTAACAACAACTCACTAAGTTGGAGCCAGGACCCAGACCTAGGTCTCCTGATGCCCAGTCTTTTTGAGTCTTTCTCCCACCCCAGAATTCTCTCCCCACTGGAGAGAACACAGCCTAGAGAGTTGGTGAGTAGCTTCCACTTCAAATTCTATTATCATGCTTCTTTATACAAACCAATCCTTCAGAGGCACTTGTTGCCAGTCCTCCCAGTGTCTTGTTGATCAGGAAGCAGAAAAAAAGAAATTTAAAAAATGTTTCTTTTATAATAAAAGATTTTGTTCTTTCTCTTTTCAGAATCCTCTTGGGATTTTTCCTTACCCTTTGCTTCAAGTCTAAACTAGTTTGCTCTGTTTTCAAGGGCTTTCAAAATTGAACCTTGCCCTATCTAGTACCCAAATTGATTTGCTATTATTTCCCAACATGAATTTTGGAAATTAATTCCTGCTGATGAGAACTGGAAGTAATTGCTGGTATATCTCCTGCTATAATTGGACTTGGCTACTTTAGTCTACTTTAGTCAACCTGGAGCTCTCATTGCCCCATTCAGGTACCCAAGTTCATTGTCACCTATTTACTTCCATAGGAGCAGCTTGATGGCATAATGCTTAAAGCACCTAGCCTGGAGTAAGGAAGATTCATCTTCCTGAGTTCAAATGCAGTATCAAACACTTAATAGCTATGTGACCCTCAACAAAGCACTTAACCTGCTTGCCTCAGTTTCCTCATATGTAAAATTAGTGGGTGAAGGAAATGGCAAACCAGTTTATAAAAATTCACTTTTCAAGAAAATTTCAAATGGGTTGTTAAACTAGAAAAAACACAGAACTACTACATAGTCAGGAAAAAAAAAACACTCTTTAATTAAGAAAAAGGGTTCAGTGCTTTCCACACTGGCTATGTAAAAAAAAAAATCACACTTTGCACCCTGAGGTCATCACTTCTCTCTTTGGATAAGGGCAGTATATTTTATCATGAGACCTCTGGAATGAAGGTTGGTCATTGAATTGATCAGGGTTCTTAAAAGTTGTCTTCTTTAGAATATTATTACTATTATGTACATTTTTTCTAGTTCTGCTCACTTTGCTCTGCTTTAGCTCATAAATCTTCCCAAGCTTTTCTGAAATGACTTCTTTAATTATTTCTTTTAGTTAAAGAGTATTCCATCACATTGTTAGACCATAATTTATTCAATTATTTACCAATTAATGGATATGCTCTCAGTTTTCAGATCTTATCATCACAAAAACTACAATAAATATTTTTGTACATGCTAGTCCTCTTCCTCTTTCTTTGATCAGTGTGAGGTATAGACCTAGGAGTGATATTATTAGGTAACCAAGTAAGTAGATGAGATTTAACAAATTTTTGCTTGCATCAATTATTAAGAGGCTTGTTTTCATCCTTACTCTTTTTCTCTTATATTCCTCTCATTTGGGGTCATCAATTGAATGTGAATTTCCCTTAGGATACCATATCTATCCTTTTGCTTCCTCCTTTTTATCTCTAGCAGATGACCTAGAAGATCAATGTAATGATGAGTAAAGGTTATCTACACCTTACTGATATATTCAGTAATTATTCTAAAAAACAGTTTGTACCCATTCAAGGGAATTTACCAAAGCCTTTATCTTCTCTAACCCATAGATCCTACTAATGCAACAATACCCCAAGGAGGTCAAAGGCTTCTTTTTCTTCCTTTCTTCTATGTGTGGTTATTCTCCAGTATGTTTTTCCTTGCCCCTCTTATTTCTTCCTGTACTCTCCAAATTTTCTCCCTTGGAGATGATTCCCTAATCTTTAATTCTTGCCTTGGAGACTTTCTTCTGAGATCCTGTCTCAGACTTCCATCTGACATTCATATTTCCCATAGGCTTCTCAAATTCAAATGGTCAAAAGTGTCATTTTCTTCCCTCCTAAAGCCTACACTTTCTCCTAATTGTCATTTGGAGTAATTTTCCTAATGGGCAAGTCTCTTTACATTAATTCTTTGCTCAAAGGCTGTAAATATCTCTATATCATCTGCAAGATAAACTACAAATTCTTAATCCTTTGTGTTCTGTGTTTTAGGAAAAGTGGTAGAATACTATCTATCCTTTGATCTTCAGCATTCCCCAGATTCTCCTCTGCAATTTCTTAGGGTATTTTCCATTCCTGGAAAGGATGCCCCAAGTACCTGGAAACATCTTTCATGAAGGCTCCCCTAGATTTTTGTAATTAATACCTCATTACTCCAGCCCCTTTCCTTTTCACTCTGGCATTTTCTACACATGTGCCATGTTCTGATTTACATCATAGTTACCTGAGTATGTCTGTCATACTCTTGCTTGACTATATCCTCCATGAAAGTGGGGATTGTGTTGTAGTTCCCTTACACACACACACACACACACACACACACACACACACACACGTAGAAGGAATAAATTTATATCTAATTCTGTATAAATATATCCCTGCTACCTGGCAAATTAGATGTTTAAATATGGGCTTAATTCAATGGATCACTAAAAATAAGAGTTTTTACATTTGTATGGAACATTGGCTCATTTCCCTCCTAAATGATCCTCCAGAAATTTCTGTGCAGCAAGCAGTAATATCCCTTTTGGACAGATGAGAAAACTGAGTCTCTTAGAGGTAAAGTAACTTGACCAAAATTGCACAGTAAATTTGTGGCAGAGCTAAATGTTGAATCACAATCTAATAATGCTTTAAGAGAGTTCTCTACAATGTATCTCAGGGATTCTTCTCTATTTCCAGATGTAAAAGTGACCCAGTGCACGGGAGAGACTTGTGAAAAGAAAAGCACACAAAAGCTCTCCTGCTGTTAATCTCTCCAACATACGCTGTTAACACAGGAGTTTTTATGTTGAGAAATGTAACCTAAAGACTATCTCAGCACAAAGATGGGCTCAAAACAGCATCTAGAAGCAACGGTTTCTACAAGAGGTCTGTCCTGACACTGAGAGATGGGTTTCTGAGCTTGTCATTTTCATTTAATAGAAAATAGATACTTTGGGCAAGGTAAATCCTAAGTACTCTCAGTTTGGAAACATAAGAACGACTTTCCACAGTGGCATTTTGAGAACTCAATCCAACAATGGCCCTGCTGTTTGTGATTTTCTTGCAAAGCAAAGAAAACAGTCCTCTGTTTTCTTTAGGAATCTGTCAATATCACAGATGTTGAACAGTGTACCAATCGGCTGTTTCACCTTGAAGTATGCTGAGAATTGACTGCCTTTGGATATCTTTTCAATACAGATCAATGTAACAAGAGCTGTGGCCAGCCCTGTGCCTTTCTCACTAGTAATAAGAGAGAAAACATGATTTATTCTGCTTTACTGGGGTGGGAGGACTATTTGACAGCCTTCCTTCCCTCCATCTTTCCTTTTTTAAAATAAATTAGTCTTTAAAAATTATATATAAAGTAATATATAATTAAAATACATATAAAACTTTAAAAAACTTTAAAAAGTAGTTTTTAAATGAGTCTACAAGATTGGTGTATACAGAATTTCAAACTCTGTTTATATATGTGTTTTAAACCCTTACCTTCTTCCTTAGAATCAATACTGTGTATTGGCTCCAAGGCAGAAGAGTGGTAAGGGCTAGGCAATGGGGGTTAAGGGACTTGCCCAGGGTCACACAGTTGGGAAGTGTCTGAGGCCAGATTTGAGCCTAGGACCTCCCATCTCTAGGTCTGGCTCTCTCTCTGCTAAACTACTGAACTGATTCTAATATCATATAATATTAATTTTGGAAGGAATTTTAGAAATCATCTAATTCAATATCATTTTATAGATGAGGAGAAAGAGGATGGGAGGATCATTGGACCATAAAGTATTAGACCCAGGACTGGAAGAAACCTCAAAGACCAACAACCCAATTCTCTCATTTCACTGGATGAGCAAAGAGGCTAGTCATTAAGTGACTTAAAGAATAGGAGTTAATGGATGAATCAAGACTTGACCTGTATCTTCTACTTCTAAATCTAGGGTTGTTGTTTTTTTTTTTTACCATCTTTACCATACTGGCTCTTAAATGTATATTTAACTGTTAACTACTATACAGCTTAACAATAAAACAGGATGTACTTCCTTTAGGAGTTTAATTTTATTTGATGAATTGTTTTTGTTTAGTCATTTTAGTTGTCTCCAATTCTCTTTGACCCTTTGGGGGTTTACTTGGCAAAGATGTTGGAGTGGTTTGCCATTTCCTTCTCTAGATCATTTTACAGAGAGAAAACTAAGGCAAACAGGGTAGAGTGACTAGTCCAAGGCCACACAACTAGGCAGTATCTGAGACCAGATCTGAACTAAGGAAAATGAGTCTTGCTTGACTTTTGGCCTGGATTTGATGAATAGACCATTTTAAACACAGCCCCATCCAACAAAGCATTTACTTGAGGCAAAATCTACTAGGTTCTATGCCTTTAATTAGCAAATATCGTCTGTACTCTTGGAATTTCTGTCAGAGAATTAGAGAGCAAAACAATTCACTGAAGAAAAGCAAATCCCACAGAAAATGCCAGTTAAATGGTACAGTGGATAGAGTGGAGTCAGGAAGATGAATTCAAATCCATACTCAGAAACTCAATAAGCACTTAATTTCTGTTTGCCTTGGTTTCCACATCTGTAAAATGCAGATAATGAGAGTTCCTATCTCACAAAGTTGTTGTGAGGATTAAATGAGATAATTCTTATTATTATTCATTTCCTAAACATGACATAAATGGCAAGAGCATCACTTCTGGTCTATAGCTTTTATAATATAAACGATCAAAAGAAATTATTAGGCTGGAGAGAAAAAGTTTTTTTTTAAAAAAGGCAGAGACAGATTAGCTATTTCTAAACTGGCGAAGAGACTTTGACAGAACCAAAGGAGTCGAGATAAATTAGTCCTGTGGAGTATAGTACTATGGAATTAGCACTAGATATGAGTTCGAGTCCAACCTCTGCTAATGTTTACTACCTACATGACCTAGAAAAAAATCTCTTAAGCTCTCTGGGTCTCAGTTTTCTCTTCTATAAAAGGAAAGGGCTATGCTATGGTATGGGCTTCTGTATTTATAATTCTAGGAACTTCATTGTCTATATGAATTTCTTATCTTTTTAGTAGGAAAGACTATATTCTGGTTGCGCTCAGTTGTTTCAGCACAAACAGACTATTTTGAGAATGTAGAATTCCACGATTTGACAAATAAGACTAAATTATGTAATGAATATTTACAGGAAAAGGTTGGATTTGGAATTACAAATATAGTTCTGAATTGTGAGTCAGTAATACTTGGGTTTAAATTTTGCTTTGGAAATTTACTTGTTACATGGCCACTGACATATCACTTAGCAATTTCTGTGCCTCAGGCAACTTTCTAGAACAATAAGTTATAATTGGTTTAGGACATGTCCTGATTCAAATATTTCACATAGACATGAAATCACAGATCCTTGAGATATAAACCTATGTAACAAAAATGAAAATTAATTTCACATTTCCCCCCTGTAATTGTTAAGATAACATTCTACTTGGAATTCTGGTGCAATGGACCAACTAATACTGATTCAGATAACCATTTCTTTAAAAATATAGATTGGGGAAGTTAGGTGGCTCAGTGAATTGAGAGCCAGGCCTAGAGAGGGGAGGTCCTGGGTTCAGAGTTGGCCTCAGACACTTCCCAGCTGTATGATCCTGGACAAGTCACTTGACCCCCATTGCCTAGCCCTTACCACTCTTCTGCCTTGGAACCAATACACAGTATTGACTCTAAGATGGAAGGTGAGGGTTTAAAAAAAGTAAATAAAATTAATAAACATAAAATAAATATATTTAAATTTCACTAGGTAAAAGCAGTCCTATGGCAGATAAAAAGTAGTTTACTAGAAGATAAAACTAGATAAAAGCATCTGGCAATGAAGTTAAAAACAACTAAAGAGCAGCTAGGCAGCTCAGTGGTTTGAGAATCAAGCCTAGATATAAAGGTCCTGGGTTCAAATCTAACCTCTCACACTTCCTGTCTGCATTCCAATTGCCTTGTCCTTAGTGCTTTTCTGCTTTGGAACTAATACTTAGTATCAATTCTTTTTAAAGCACTAAAATTTAATATTGTTTTTGAATAAAGACATTTTCTAGGATCTTAAGAGTTCACATTCAGAGTCTCAGAGCTGACATGCCCCCCTTCACCAAAGGGCACACATAGCTGAATTGCAGGTTAACCTACCTGGAAACAGTTAATATAAACGGACCCAACTCTGAGTCATAACTTCTCTGCCCACAGCAGTCTTGCTGGTTAACTTGAGTCCCTTCATGATAGTGATTTTAACTGTCCAGAACATTTGTGTTAACATTTTTTCACTTGATTTTCACCACAAAAATGTATGTCAGATAGGGGCTACAGCTACTATCCTTATTTGACAGATAATGATACTGAAGTCAGAGAGCTTAAGTTATTTACCTTGGAACAAAGAGGGGCAACACTGGAATAATACTTTAACAGGTATTAGGATGAAACAGATTTGGTGTTCAATTGGGGTTTAGTAAACCAAGGACAAATCTATTTCATCCTAATACAGGGATAATGGCTTAATGCAAATATATGTGTGTGTGTGTGTGTGTGTGTGTGTGTATATATATATATATATATATATATATATATATATAATATATTTATATAATTTCTAGCAATTAGAGAGAGACCATCTTAGAGGAAAGATAAGAGGGACTTTCTTAGCATCCTTCAAGTCATATGTAATTCATACTGTACCATGAGTTAAAAGTTAACCCTGAGTATCCTAACTGATGGCAGCCAGAAGTCAGCTTGCTGTATTATTAATGTTTTGAGGGAAAAGAATCAGCACAAAACTAATAGGCTGTACTGGCTGGTTTGAGGAAGGATAAAGCCTGTCAACAGGGAAAAAACATAAGTCCCATCAATGGACTCAAGTAACTAACTTTTATTGCCAGGGTGGTCAAACTAGTCCTGCCTTTAAGTTCATTTTTGAGTACAGTCTTTATTGACTACTTTGGGATTTTGGTGCTCAGTTTCAGTTGAGAAAGCCATTTTGAGAACTGAAAATCACTTTTTTACCTGAAAAGAGCAATATGATCCACTTTGTAGTGAGGAACTAGCCTTTAGCTCTGCTTTGTCCAGAAGGAAATGGCAAAACTAAGTAGCCCCTGGAAACTTAAAGTAACATTCATACACATATATCTAACTAAAAAGTAGCTGACCCTTCTGTCCACTGCCGCCATGATGAGTGTTTACTTTATTCTACTCTATAGTTCTTCTTCCCTATTCTTAGAGCCCCACTCAACTCATTCTCTCTAGCAACTGTTCCAAAATATTTCCAGTCTTATTTCAAATGGTAGAACATTAGTTTAGTGTCTGAGAGGTAGAAGGAATGCCACCTACATCCTTAAGCATTACCTTTTCTCCATAGTGTAGTTGGATAGAACTAAGAGTTAGGAAGGCTAGGATTTAGAGTTGGGAAGTAGGATTGGAGCCAGGAAGACCTGGTTCAAATTCCATCCACAGATACTAAGTCACTTACTCTTTCTGTGCTTTGGTTTCTTCACTGGCAAAATGAATGGGTTAGTTGTACTTGATGACCTCTAAGGCCCCTTCCAGTTCTACTATGATCCCATACAATCCCATTCCCAATTCATCTAAAGTCAATGACTGTATTTTACTTCACTGGGGGAGGATGAGATCCCCTGCTTGAAGCTTCCTCATTGTCTTTCCTCCTTTTCTCAAAACTTCTCAGTTGTTTTTTAATTGTTTCACTCCTGTCTGAATCTTCATGAACCCATTTGGAGTTTTTATAATCTTGGCAAAGATGCCTCAGTGGTTTACCATTTTTTTTCTCCAGATCATTTTATACATGAGGAAACTGAGACAAACAGGGTTAAGTGATTTGCCCAGGTCAAGAGTCACACAATTAGCAAGTCTCTGAGGCCAGATTTGAACTCAGGAAGATGAGTCTTCCTGACTCAAGGCCTGGGACTCCATCTTCTGTACCACCTACTATTTATTCTTCACTGACTTCTTATGTTTTCTGACTGCCCAAGGTAAGTGTTCTTCAAGGTCAGTCTTTTTTTTTTTTATACTCTCTCCATTGGCAATCTTTATCAATTCCATGAGACCTCAACTACTATATTTGGATCACATGCCTTTATAGGTATATAATCAATATCTATCTAAGCATCTTAGTATCCATCTCTATCATCTCTCTCCCTATCACTCACATATACATATTTCATCTACCTGTCTTTATTTAAGTCTGCCCCCAGCTTTCTTTCTCTCTCACTCTGATTCTAAGCTCTATTCTTAGCTCCATAGTCAGCTCCCCAGACTTCTGTCCTAAACCTTCCTTTGTTTGTCACTTCAGTTTTTACTGTTTATATCAGTAGCTCTCTTCTCATTTTTCAATATTCCACTGTTATCGTGGAGTTTTCCTTCACTCTCCCCTTTCATATTTAATCAATTAACAAGCTTTGACAATTCCACCTCCACATGTCTCACATTTATATTATCACAGAATGAATGGAATGAATAAATTAATTAAAAATGTATTAAGTACTTATTTTATGTGAAGCACTGGGGATATACACTAGGACCTAATTTTATGAGACCAATACATTTCAAGACCCTTTGCGTAAGTTGAAAATAGCTCATAATAGCAAACCCCATTTTTAATAAGTATTTCTTATATTAACATTAACTGGGTGCTTTATGACTCTTCCTAGGCTTATCAGAGCTCCCAGCATCACCACTCTTGTATTTTGGGGCCATTACTAATAACTAATTAGCCTTAATGAAACATAAAAAAGCACTACTCTGACACAACTCTGACTTGTTATAAGACGGACTCTGGACAAAGACTGATGCAAGAGGTAATGTCTGGTGCAAAACAATGTAATGACTCTCACTGATGCTTCTCAGAGTGAGAATAAGAGTGATGGGGCAAACTGCGGTGAGACTTTATTCCACTTGGGGAAATGGTGTGGATTTAACATATAATTAAAATTTTTTATTTCACATATTTTTCTGCCTTTTTTGTTGTTGTTTTCCATCTGCATATATCTGAATCTGCCTGTGTTGAGTTCACATAAAAAGAGGTCCTACTATAAATACAAAAGCAATGCAGCCTTTTGGAAAGGATTTGAGAGAACATGTGCTCTGACCCCCTCATTTTAGATATGAGGAAACTGAGGTCTAGGAAGGTTTTGTGGTCCAATGTCACATAGTTAATAAGTTTCAGAGGTGAATTTTGAACATATGTTCTCTGACCCTACAGAACCCCTCATCTCCATTCCTGTTGTCATTCTCTTAGACTCCTCTTTGTCACCTGCTTAGACTATGACAATAGTCTCCCAGCAGGTCTTCCTGCTTCTCCTCTCTTCTTCCCTATAGTCCATCCTTCATCCAGTTTCTAGAATAATCTTCCTTTGAATAGATCCATTCATATCTTTAGTTCACTCAGAGATTTCCAGAGATTTCCTATTCCCCACCAAATAGAGTTCAAGTTCTTTGCTTGATTCAACGTCCTCCATGGTCTGGTGCAAATCCCCTTTGTCAGCTTTTTCTCATTCACAATCACTGTGTGATCCAGCCCTTGAACATCCCCTGTTCTTTTCTGACTCCATGTCTTTGTTCATTCTGTTCCTCATGTAAAATGTCAGCTCTCTTCTCTTTGCTTGAAGTCCCCAAGAACAAATAATGGCTGTGTTTTTACACAGTCATTAGACAGAGGATTGAGCCATTTGACATGCTATGGGTTGTTAAAATGGGACCTCAAGTACTAGAACCAGGCTAAGCAGGATTTCATTTATCCACATCATTGATGACATCCTGTGCCCTAAGACTCTTTCTGACTCAGTAACCGCAAGGGTGCTTAAACTCCAAAGCTTCCAGCCTTCTCTGTCACAAGGATAGATTAGCTTCACTAGTATTACCTCATCAACATATTATTGATAATCACAACTCACATTAATATAGTTCTTTCCCAAATATGTTTATATAAGACTCCTGAGAAGTGAGCAGTATAAGAATTGTCATTTCCATTTTATAGGTGATGAAACTGAGATAAAATGAGTCTTCTGGCCTATGGCATATGCCAGACAATGTCCATTGTTTAAAGTTAATGCAGTAATTTTTGTAAGTTTTATGCATTCACAGTATTCACTATCTGTACCCTTTCTTACCATTTATTTCATTCTGCCTGGTGACAGGCATATAGTGTTGTTTTCTATTAGCATTAATCTTTGATATTGCTATTGGCTTTTTATTACTTTTACCGACTAAATAACAACGATGATGAAAAAATACTAATAATCTTTCATTAAGCACATCTTTTGTGTAAGGGATCCAGGTTCTAGGCCCTGGAAATATAAGAACAAAGAAATGAAATAGTAGCTCCCTTTGAGGAGTTTAAAATCTATTGGTTGGATACCAAATGTACAAAGATTAGTGAAAATGAGGTATTTGGGGCGCAGGGGAAGCAGTAGTACTTAAGGGAATCAGGAAAATTTCTCACAAAGGAGGGGGCATCAGGACTGTTCATTGAAGGAAGCCAGCCTCAGGTTCTAAGAGGAAGTGGTGAGGAGAAGTGTATCCCAGGATGGGGGACAGCATGTACAAATATACAAAGGAAGATGAAAGGCTGGGTTCAGGAAGCAGCTAGCAAGCCAGTAGAGCTGAAACTTGGGGGATAGCAAGGAGAATAATATGAAATTAATCCAGGAAGGTAAGTGACATTCAGATTATAGAGGACTTTAAAGGTCAGACTAAGGCAGTTGTATTGTATTTTATCCCAGTGGCAATAAAGGTCCACCAGAGATTTTTGAACAGGGAAGTAAAATAATCAGATTTGTATTTTAGAAATAATAATTTGTATAAGATAGATAAATGAGGGAGAGACTGGCAGTAAAGTCATCAATTAAGAGGCTCTTAAAATAATCCAAGGGATAAGTAATAAGGATCTTAACTGGTGTAGTCATCTTGTGAGCATAGAGAAGGGTATAGATGCAAGGAATGCTGCAGAGATCTCAAGTGGCAATAAGTAAGAGGTCAAGAAAAGGGAAATGTAGTTTGGGAACCTGGACAACTATAAGATTTGCTAGATTATAAATTGTTTGAGAGCATGGCCTTTCAAGATGTCTCCTTTGCCTCTTCTCCCCCCTGCTCCTGACCCCAGAGCATGGTAGGTTTTGGTCTGGAGAGCAAGAGAGGGATGGTCAAATGAAGTGATGTGAAATGCAGTTATTCCAGAGGGATGTCAAACAAGGCTCTTCTTTGAAGGGGACAGCTACTTATCCCACTCACTTTCTTCTAGGATACACTGGCTGAGGCCACAAGTCTCTGCCAGTGGCTGGATAGCTAAGACCCAGGGAAGTGCTAACTCTCATAAGTTCCATTTGACCAATAGCCTCAACTCCAAGTTGAGCTGAGATCATGAACCCAAAATTTCTATTTCTTCATCTGCATAACATTATATTAATAATAGAATTAAAGCACTAAATAGCCCATGGGGAATGAAAGACAATCATATATTCCCCACTGATCTCTGGTCCTGACCTCACATTAGCTTCCTCTACTACCACATTTGGAATAACTATAGAACTCCATTCTTTGTGGCCAGCCAAAGTCTTGTCAAAGGCTGCTCCAAATATAGTAAGAGATAGGGATGAGATCTGGCCCGATAGAATGAATTTATAGATGAGTTTTCTGCAGGTCAGGGTCTTCTCTGCAAGTTAAGAGTCTAAAAGAGTGGCCCACACCATTTTGAGGTTAAATGACTTGCCCAGGTTCACAAAACCAGCATATGCCAAAGGGAAGATTTGACCCAGGTCTTTTCGATTCCAAGTTCAGCTCTATCTACTTGACTATGATCCCTCTTCATAATCAATAAATGTTTATTAGCTGACTGAATGTAGTAAGCATTGTGCCTTGGAGCACAGTAGAATGCTTATAGATTGTTATTAAATCATTTATAGGTATTAAGCTGAAAGCTCCAGGAGTATAGAGACCATGTTTTGCCTAAACTTTGTATTGATACTCTCCTCCCCACTGTTATGGGGAATTTGGGATATGCGATTAGATGGGATTAACTGAATTACTTTGAGCCAGTATCAAGGTTTCTACACTGTGGGTGAAAGGTCCTAAGACAGCCTGGACCTGCACACAGATAACCAAAGTCACAGTAGATGGGAAGTATATTTTATTTCCAAAGGAGGAGGTTAAGAGGGAAGGGGCAAATTCCTGACACTCATTTTACTAGCTAAATTCCCCAAAATCTACAGCCTTCTCATGAAGGATCTTCAGAGAGTTGATTCTCTACTCTTATCTCCCTGTCCTAGCTAAGCTGTAAACCCAGTCCCTGTTCTATATATCCTGCACTAAACCCCTTTCTTGGTTGTTACTAGAGATACAGGTCTCCAACAGATCAGGCAGGATCCAAGGAAAAGGTCCCAAGTCCAGATGGGCTCAGACCTCTGCTTACTGACAGCTTCATGTTGATACAGGATAGTGACAGGCTCTTCAGATCTTCTTCCAGAACACACAGCACAAGGACAGCAACACAGGCAGGAATAAGGATAGGGTCAAGCCCTCAGGACTCCCTGGCATCCACTCCCTCCAGGTACAAATCCAGAGAAAGACAGACAGACCCAACAGCCTCTGAGTTTTTCAGCTTAACCCCTCCCTGACACATGCCAGAATCTTTCCCAGTTGGTCTCATGCCTCTGTCCTCTGCACACCTTCATTTTCCTACTAAACTCATCTGTTCCTTCTAATACCACCACGCACAGTACTCCTCATGAAGTAGGTACTTAATGTTTACTGAATGGGGAATACCAAAGTTGCTGTCATATCTGGTATTTGATAAACATGTGTTGAATTTGTATTACATGCATATTATAATTAGGTATAATATTTACATCGTCTTTTACTTACAAGGTAATGTCTGTGAATTAGACAGTGCAAACATTATGACTACCATTTTACAGGATAAGGAAGCTAAGTTTCAGAAAGGTTATATAACTTGCCCAAGGCAATAGAATTTGTTAGTGGCAGAGAGGAGATATGAATGGAAGTCTTTTAACTCCCCATATAGGACTTGCTCCACTCCAACATGTTTCGTCTTCACTTGTAGTTCCCATACATCAGAATATTGGCATTGTGCCTACAGGAGAGGACAGAATAGCTACGCATAATCCAATTTAGATCAATCAGCCTTGAATAATAAGTGGACTACAAAGCCCAAAGAAGGGGCAGCTTCAGCCATTATGAACCTGTTTTCAACCTCATTTAAATATGTCACAGACAGGCCATTGAGCCCACGGGAGGCTTTGTGGTTGAGTGCCCGGTTATATATTATGTACAGCTTCTATCTAATAACTCCCAGTGCCAGCAAAGTGTGGGCTGCCTATTTAAAATGCAGGTTAATCATTCCTCTGAAAGCAATGTTGTCATGGCCAACCAAGAATTATTGCTTGTCTCTGTATATTTGTTTATTTTCTCTTCCAATAAAGCCTTTTGGAACATGGAAGTTTCTTCGTTTCCATTTCTATTAGTTCTAGTGTCTGTGAGGAGAATAATAAGGCATTGCAATCAATAGTAATGATGGAGCTTTTCTACATAAACAATATCTCTTCTGCTGTCTCCCCTCAGCATCTTTCCACTTTATTAAGTACTGAAGTGTATTATGAAAAAACAATGTGTATGGGTAGAGGAAAAATAATTTTTAAAAAAATTAATCAACAGTATAATTCAATTATGCAGACTACTGAGATATTGAAATGTTCTCTTAATTACAAAGGAATTGAATAGAACATTCTTCTGCTTTAACCTTGTTATTTTTCAAGGTGAGGTATTACTAACCAAACTCGAAGATGACTTTCAATAGCCTCTCTTTGTAGTAGCAGTCTGCAGAAGGATTCAGAGAGAAATTTTCCAAGTCCAGACCTAGCTGGAGATAATTGGTTTATTGAGAAAATATATAGAAAAGGGATAGGAACAGGAATAAAAAATGACAAAGGTAAATTGTTTTGGTGGCAGAGAGTCCCATAGAAAGCTTCCAGGAATTCCATTAGTGAAATTCAGAGCTGGTATGTATTGTGGTCAATTCTGTTGTTTAGAAGAGACATAATGCTTTTGATGGTTTATGCATTCCTTGGGAATTTTCCTTTTGGTAGAACCATAAATAGGGCAGAATCATAGGGTTTTGCTCCAGTGTGGTAAAATTCAGAGTGGTGATAGTGCTTGTATCCCTTATGTAAGTAGAAACATCTGAACTTGGTGTTTAGTCAGGCAAGAATAATTAGTTAAATAAGAAAACTACCAGATAGCCCACTGCCTCCCAACCAGGCTGTATCATAGGTGATGACAGCTCCAACTTGGCCCTGCCCTTACCCTTCCTTCACAATGGTGGTCTCTCAAACAGTAATAGTAGTTTCCCAGTGTTTAAGGCATTCCAGGTCCTTTATTACACATGAATCCCAGTGTTCTGGGTCTCCTTTCCTCATTCCAATTTAACTGTCTAAAAAGTTGATCTGAGGACACATTTAGTGCTTGCTGCTTACTCCAGGTACATTTTGTGCTGCTTATCCTAAATGTTGGAATTGTTAGTTATGGTCCTGTCCTTTTACATAACTCAGTTTAAACTAGATCTTCTATCAAAAAGAAGGCATGAAAAGGAGAAATTCAGATTCATCCCTTTCAGGAAGAACTGAACCAAGAGTTTAATACTGTAGGTTGTCCAAATATTTTGATTCCACCCTATTTCACCAACCTTTTCTCTTATAATTCACTCAGATCAATCTTATGTCCATAGTCTCCTCACATCCAGTTGCTTATGAAATGTACATTTCTATCAACAGGCATAGCTAGCAAAAAATTCCCTTGGGTCTTTGCCCAAGAATGCCAGTATCCAAGGGGGAGTGGCTATGTTTCATTCCTGTGACAACCACCATCCTTGCATCTCAAGTTGTGGTTCTCAAATGGTTGGTGTTGCCATATGGTGAAACCTTTCCTAAGGACACTATGCTCCCAAACATCTCTCTCCCAGGCTTGCTTTCTTCTTTCCTCCGCCCTATGGAGATGCCAGGCAGTCTCTCTGGGTGACAAACCACCCCTATGCAAATGTGTGTGCCATTTGGATTATTCTATGCATTACCCAACCCAACTGAATTTGTCACAAATATTAGTATTACAATTTATGACTGTTTCAACCAACACACATTTCTTGGTTCAAGGTGTTTGCCAGTCTTAGAATGCTTTTCCAGATTCCTTTAAAATCCTATTATGCCTATCTTTCCTTCAAGACCAAGTGTAAATCCTTTCACCTCCATTAACTTTCCATAGACAACATTGCCTATTGTAGTCTTTCCTTTCTTCAAAATACTTCTCTTTTTTGCCATATAATTTAATGCTTTGCTATATTTGTCTCATACAGTTCTCATCCTATGTGTGTTAAGCTTATCACCATAACTACATTTTTAATTCCTTGAATGTAGGGATGTGGTGTACCTCCTCTTATATCCCTTTAGCACAGGACTGGACACACATGACAGGTGCTTACTCAAGACTTGATGACTTTTTGATGGCTACAAGCATCGGTTCAGATGAATTGAAGTCATGATTGTTACCAGTGCTGTCCCTAACATCTAGCCATTAAATAGGGGATGTTTTTTCCTTAAGCCTGGGAGATGCAAAGTTTGTTTTTATCTCCATTACATTTATAAAACTAAGTCATTACTTCCAGGAGGCCCGTTTTAAAAAATGGGTTAGATGAGTGTTGATTTCTACATTTTCACAGGTAAATAGTATAAGTGGTTACTTACATACAGACTATAATAAGTTTGGGAAATCGGTACTCAATTGTCAACTCTCCTTCTTTATTTCTGCCTTGAGTTAATCTATGCCAAAGCCTTCCCCGTTAGTGTGAATAATGAAAAACTGCTCCTTTATTTTTTTGGTCATAAAAAATTCCACCATTGACCACAGACAACCAGTAGTACTGACCACCACCAATGATCTGCCCTGACAACTGTAACAATTCATAGGATCAGTCTGTTGGTGTGTTATGGAGTGGGATAAGGGAAATTAAAGGGCAGCAAGATGGTGCCATAGATAGATAGAATGCCAGGCTTGAAGTCAAGAAGACTCCTCTTCCTGAGTTCAAATCTGGCCTCAGCTACTTATTAGCTGTGTGACTCTGGGCAAGCCACTTAACCCTGTTTGCCTCAATTCCTCATCTGTAAAATGAATTGGAGAGGAAAATGGAAAACAATTCCAGTACTTTTGCCAAGAAAATCTCAAGTTGGACATGACTGAAAATGACTGAACATCAAAAAGATATTGATAGACACACAAACTCCCCCTCCCCCACAGAATACAGTCTTTATCCTAGAGGAGATTACAATGAGATGATGAAGGGGACAAGCATGAAAAAAGACAGGAATATATAAAAATCTTTAAGAAAATATAGAATGATGATCTGAAGAGAATAATGACATTTATACCATGTTCTGAGATATAAAAGTACTTTCAACAACCCTTTGAGGTAATAAAATTAATATTACTTCCATTTTGTAGATAACAAAACTAAAGGTCAGAGTAATTTTCCTAGAGTTCCATAACTAGTAAGTAGACAGGGGCAAGACTCCATTCCAGGTCTGTTATTCCTAATACTTAGATTATCCTTTGCACTATTCCACGTGAACTTCTTTGTGAATAATGTGTGCCTGATACTTTGAAACACTAAGTTCAGGGAAATGGAGTCATTTTGTCAAATATAGTTGAATTTCTCAAACTTCTTAGAATGAAGTAAAGAAGGAAGTGCATCTCATAAGGAATGAATTTCCTTATCAATTTTCTCAACTCCATATCTAATGATCACCTAGGAAGAATGAATAATAGCACAGATTTAATTTTTAGTAAAGAAGAATATGACAGTGAGCCTGGATATACACCCTTTTCCCACGGATTTCTCAACTTTCAACATATTAGCTTCTCTCCTAGCTCTGGAAAGTGTAGACACTTTTTCTTTAAAAATTATGCCTCCCTGAAAAGCAGGCCTCATTTTGGCTTTGCATAATGTCACTGTTATAAGATAAGCAACAACTAAAGATCGCAAGAAGGAGGAAAAATTAGACAAGTCAGGAGCATTATTTCTAATTATCCTTGTATTGTTCAAACTAATTGACTTAGAAGAACTTCCTCTTTGGTTGGCCATTAGAAAATAAATATATATTTATATTACCCAGATATGTTCAGTTTGTTTGAATTTCACCAGATTGTCATTTTACTGCAAGTAGTCAGAATTAAGAAATATTTTCATGTTCTGTCTCAGGACTGAAGGTTTTAATTAAACAAATAACTAGTTTTGATGAAAGAAGAGAAAATGGAGATATACTTGCTAACTACTCTGCCATATTGTGATCTGCATTTAGTTTTTATTTATAACATGTATTTGGGGGTCCCTGCTAAGAAAAAAAATGATCCAGGTAATTCTGTATGGATTTTAAAAAATGCAATGATATCATAGTAATAAGAGTAAATGAATTGTTAAGTCATTAGAATTTGGGTGAAACAGTTCAAAGTGATTATGCCACATCCTCATCACTTCATTCCTGGATTATTGCTTATAATGCCTGGTAAATAGTAGGCACTTAATATATGTTTATTAATTGACTGACTATATTTAAGGCACTGTGATAAGAAACGGGGTATTTGTAATGCTAAGTCTTTAAAAAATAAGTATCAGAGCTAGCTAGGTGGCTCAGTGGATTGAGAGCCTGGAAGTTTAATCTGGCCTCAGACAGTTCTTAGGTATGTGACCCTGGGCAGGTCACTAAATGTCAAATGCGTACTTTACCAATCTTTGGCCTTGGAACCAGTACTTAGTATTGATTCTGAGACAGAATGTGGGTGAGGATGGAGGAGAGTTAAAAAAAGTATTACAGAATAGAACTTTTAAAAAATGAAATCATTAAAAATAGCAAATAGCATTATTTTATTTATAAGTCAGTTTCATCATATTAATTTCTATTTTAAAACTGAAATATAATATTAAATGAATACTACTCAATTTTTTATTTTCAAAACATAAGAAAGACTTATAAAACTGTAGATGAGGAGTTAAATTCAGAAAATACAAGAATCATAACAATAGTAAATTGAGTATATTTATAATAAAAATGAAACAATAAGGGAATTTGAGAAAAGGTAATGCTCATTAAATGAAATAAAATATATTGACAAAACAGGATAATTTTTCTCCTCCAAATAACAGAAATATAGTCCTATATTGTAATTAGGACAACATATGGTTTCCTATAAGCATACCATATAGTGAAGTGGTGCTGAGAGCACTTGCCAGATAGAAAGTTCTTTTGTTACACAGGTTCAGTGTCCATAGTCTAGAACTTCAGTACTTGGTTACAGAGGAGAGAAGAGGCTTTAGCAGTAGGAGCCAATTTGGTTTCCATTTATTATTTTACTACCACAAAGCTGTATACTTACTGGATAAGTCCAATAATAAGAGTGGGGTGCATGATTGAACTAAATCAGATGATTTCTAAAGGTTTTTCTAGTTCTGACATTCTAAGATTATTTACAGATTACAGAATTGTGAGATTTAGAGCTGGAGAATAATTTAGAGATTTTTCTGTCATTAGGGTTAGATAATAGATATGAACTCTGAAGTTCATAGAAAAGGAGAAAGAGAAGAAAGATAGAATGACACAATGGAAACATTCCTGGATTTGCAGTCAGAGTACATCATTTCAAATACCATTCACTAAACCTTACTCTAAATAAATATGTTGACCTTTCTGGTCCTCAATTTCCTGAAAACTATGGGGTTGGATTAGATGGCCACCAGTGGAAGGGTGATAAATGAATACATAACTCAGAAACTTTGATCAGAAACATGATCAAAAACTGAGATAATGCCTAGTGCCTTCACTGTTTATATGAATTCAGAGTATCTTTAAGACCAAATATGGGCCCCCATAATGACCATTTTTCCTTCCAGAATGAATGTTATTTAAATATCTATGAATATTCTCATTTGCAACAAGACTGTGTAAAGTTCCTGAGCTTCAGTTTTGACTTCTTGATTTACTTTAATTAATAGCAAATTTAATCTTCTTAATAATAAACATTGATTATTATTGATACTTCCACCATCTTTGCCAGTGGGTATATGTTTGAACTCCCAAACACTTAGGCAGAGTAATGTCTGTAAAAACACAAAATGAAACATTAAACTGGGTTTATGGTCAATTTAATTAATGTAAATGTTTGACTTGGTTCATTTGGTCCAATAATACTTTCCAATAAAGCGGCTGGGTACAAAACACTTCTTGACTATTTATTTTATTTCCTTTCTTTCTAAAAAGATTCCTTTTTGCAGGGAAGTAATTGACCTTCAAACAAGATCTGTCCTAAAATAATCTGATTTGCATTTCTATTCCAACCTCAATCCTCAGGTAGTGTGAAGAAAAACCAAAAATTTTAGCCAAAGTTGCTAGGAAAAGTTGGTGACCCAAAGGTTATTTCTAGAACTAAATCTATGATCCTATCACTTGGAAAGGAAGTAGTAAGAATGGGTGAAAAGAGAAGAGTGGAAGAGGAAGAAGTAACAAAAAAAGAGGGGAAAGGAAGAAAGGAGATGGAAATGGTGATGAATAGGGAGGAGAAAAGGCAAAGGGAGATGGAGGAAGAAGTAAGGTAATATGATTACAGTAGTGAAATTATGTTGATTCTCCAGGACAATCTCAGTTTTAGTAGGCAAAGGGGGAGGTACTTTGTTCTTGTTCTTTTATTAAAGGTTTTCCTGATTAAGACCTTTTGTCAGACCACATGTTCTGATTTTTGGCTTGGGAAATATGGTTAATAAAAATATCGCTTCTTCCCTAATATATTTACTGAACTTCACAGAATGCTTTCTCCTTTCAGTCCATCATCTTTAACTCTATATTCATCTTGTATCTGCCTAATTATTTGTATACTATCTCCTCAATTAGACATACACTCCCTGAGAGCAGGGAATGGTACATAGTAATTTCTTTCTTTCTTTCTTCCTTCCTTCCTTCCTTCCTTCCTTCCTTCCTTCCTTCCTTCCTTCCTTCCTTCCTTCCTTCCTTCCTTCCTTCCTTCCTTCCTTCCTTCCTTCCTTCCTTCCTTCCTTCCTTCCTTCCTTCCTTCCTTCCTTCCTCTCTCCCTCTCTCTCTCTCTCTCTCTCTCTCTCTCTCTCTCTCTCTCTCTCTCTCTCTCTCTTTATCTTAGCATTAGAACTAGGGAAATGGAAGTAATGCTGGCAGTATTGCTTACTTAGTAGCTAAGAGAGGATTAGCAACAATTGTTGTTCAGTCATTTTCAGTTCTGACTGACTCTTCATGACCCACTAGAGTGGTTTGTCATTTCCTTCTCTAGCTCATGTTACATATGAAGAAATTAAGGAGGTGTGTGAGTCCAGATTTAAACTCAAGAAAATAATTTCAACAATAGTCAGGATTTTTCATAGATGAGTAAATTATGATTGCAAAGAAATATTCAAATGCTGCCTTTTATCCATATTTGTAGTTTTGGGGTTCTTAATGGGGCATTAACTTAGAAATATGTACATTTTGATAACTATCTCAATGTAATTAATTTCTTCTATAAGCTGCTGTATTTCTTTTGTACAATTTAGAATATTTTGAGAAGTCCATAGATTTTACAGTTTTAAATCCTGAATAAGGAACTGTGCTCTCTACAGTGGGAGGCATAAGCAGGAACAAGATACAATTTCTATCACCAAAGAGCCTACAATCTAGGAAGAAATTCATCATATAAGCAATTCTAAAATGAGGTAATAAATGATCAGGCATCCTATGTGTCTTATAAACAAATACATTCGTCTCAGAACCTTTCATTCAATTAGAGATAGAGACCTCAGATGCCATCTATTCTAAATCCTTTGTTTTCCAGAAGAGAATAAAGATGCTAGAAGGGCTAAGTGGCTTGCCCAACATTATACAGATAATAAGGAATATGGCCAGAGGCAGCAAGGTTGTGCAGTGGAAAGAATGCTAGGTCTAAAAGTAAGATTCACACACTTACTAGCTGTTTGATATTGAACAAATCACTTAACCCTCTGTGCCTCAGTTTCTCATCTGTAAAATGGGCTGGAGAAGGAAATGACCATTTCATTTATCCATTTAAAAATCACTCAAGAGTCTTTGCCAAGAAAACCTCAAATAAAGTCATGAGGAGTGAGTTGGAAAATAAGTAATATTTTCACTTTAGTTATGGATAAAAGTTAGATTTTTATCACTATTTACACAACTGAAACAACTGAACAACAAAGGAGTATGGATGGAATTCAAGCACAGGTTCTTTTACTGAAAATACAGTAGTCTTTCCTTTAGATCAGACTGCCATGGTAGAAAGTACCTTAGAAGTCATCTAAGCCAAACTCCTAAAAATAGATTTCTCTATACAAAGTCAGCTACCCAGATTTGTCATTAATTCAGAATAGATTTTATGCATTTTGTACAAATTATTAGTGTTTCAATTTCAGTTAATTTTTGACCTTAAAAAGTTTCACTTTTACTCCAGATAAGAAACAAAAGTAGGTCATTCCAAAAAGTAAGGAGGAAAATAAATAATATTTTCATTTTGCTTAGGTATAAAGGTTAGATCTTCATCATTGTTCACACTCTCACACCTATCTACCTGGAGGGAAATTCCTTTCTAAGCTGGTGGGAACTTCTCACTTTAAAGAAATTTTTCAGAGGCTGGACTGGAAGGAAAAGCAGGCTGACAGAAATATCTTTGCCTTTCTGTATCCTATTCACATAATTAACACCACTGTATTCTCAAAGTCTAAAGCCCCCAACTCCTCAACAATCTTATTCTACTCCAAGTGTTGCCATTAGGCAGAGATACAAGATTTCATTAACTCTCCTCATTCAGGTGTGAACAGATTACATATAATTTGACAATATGTATAACAAAACCTTACAGGGCCATGTCTAACACCCTTCAATAAATGAACATAAGGGATAGAGTCTCCATATCACTAAGGGTGACTTCATCCATTATCCTACAACCTGAACATCTCTGAAACATTCATTGTAAGGTTGTTACCTATTATCCTTTGATGCCACTGCTAGATTTGCCAAAAGGGAGCAGACAAATGCGAGGAGAAAAAAATGGCCCTGGACATGGATTTATATTAGAGCTTTATAAATCATAGAAGCAATGAAAAAGAAAGTAATTGGCAGAAAAGTGAAATTGGAAATTAATAAAGGGATATTGAAAATATATATAATATAGGAAAGAGGAACTGTATAATAGGAATATAGTGAAATGCAGAATTCACATGTATTTAAGCTATGGAATGGTGAATAAGTGCTGTTTCAGTTTGGTAGAATATATATATATATATATATATCTCCATATAGTCCTTCCCTTTTCACCTCAATTTAAGAAGCTACATCCTTGAGTCAGCTACAAAGCCCTATCCTCAGCAAGAATCATGATGTAAGTGCACAAACTTGTATCCCAGCAATCACACAGAAGATCAATTAGCAAATTCATCAATTATTTTCTTTTTTACACTTTTTTCTCTTCAAAGCTTATCATTTCTTTCACATAAAATGTTTTCCCTCTGTTAAAGTCATTAGTGAGAACACGTAAATGAGAATGGGTGTGGGTATACACAAATAAGTTTTGAATTCACACAGCTAATTTTTTACTTCAAATGTATGTCACATTTTCATGTTCCATAACCTATAATCAATCCATAGAGTCTCTTTTAGACTAACAATTGGTGATCCCTAATATTAAATATGTAAACAGAACCCTGAAGTATAGCTTTTCCAGTTGTCCAGATGTCCTTTATGATAGTGGGCACTGACCTGTGTTTGATCTGGAGTCCTGTTCACTCTTTTTCTTTTTTAAAACCCTTACTTTCCATCTTAGAATAAATAGGGTGTATTGGTTCCCAGGCAGAAGACCAGTAATGGCTAGGCAGTGGGGGTTAAGAGACTTGCCCAGAGTCACACAGCTAGGAAATGTCTGAGGCCAGATCTGAAACCAGGACTTCCCGTCTCTAGGCTTGGCTTTCAATCTACAGATCCACCTAGTTGTCCCCTGCCCTTATACTCATGTATTTACTCTTAAGAATTTTTAAGATCCAAGAAACATGACTATGAATCATGGATCACTACACTCTCCAAAGGATCATAATTGCCAATAAACCAAGGAGCAACAGAGAGAGATGCATGCTACGGCTAAATTGTGTGCATCATATTATCAACAATATGTTCTGCACAAAAAGTACATGAAAGATAGAATGATAATGATAATAATTGCTAGCAGCTATGTAACTCTTCAAAACTGGTACAATATCACATAATTCAAATTATTTGATCCTCACAATAACACTGCAATTTAGGTACTATTGTTGTTCCCATTTTATAGATTTCAGAGAGAAAGTAAGGAATTTGACCAGGTCTTCCTGACTCCAAGTCCTATGTTGATCTATATGTTATCCTGTGTCTAAATCCTATGATTCTCTGTGATTGACTATCTAGCTTATTCAATTAAATTTATTCAAATGTGATTAAGTGGCTACTGGATTTGGAACTCAATTCTTGGTGATGAGGACACTGTAAGAGGAGGAATTCAGGTAGGATTTGGAGACAAGGGATCTGGGTTCAAAACTGGCCTCACTCGATTTGTAAATATGTAGTGATAGGCAAGTCTGTAACTTCAGTTTCTCTATTTGTAAAATGAGAATAATATTATATATACTCACCACTTACTGCACAGGGCTGTTATGAGCCAAGTACTTTGCAAATGTAAAAGTGTTATATACTTAAAAACTATTATTTGGAAAAATTGACAGTGTAAAATAAATCTATAAATCAAATATAATTACTTCTGAGGTGTGTGACATAAACAAATATAATAAGGACAGATTAAAGATGGCTTAGGAATCTTCATGGAAGATAAATTCTAGCTGGTGAATAGAGAATTTAGATATGTAGAAGAAAATAATAAGGACATTTTGGGCAAGGAGAACAATTTTCTATTTCTATCCCAAACCTGATATTACTAATTGAATGGAATAATGCCATAATGATTTGCTTTGAGGGAGAGATGGACAGGGACAAATCAAACCCAAAAGTTAAGGAACTAATTCTTAGAAAATAATATAATTAACTACTTCCTTAAGAAAAGTGCCCTATATGGTAAGAAAGAGTCCAGGATTTAGAATCATAGGACATAGTTCTGAATGCCAGTTCTACTTCACAATTTGTGTGACTTTGGGAAGGTCACTTGGGAAAGTCACTGGGTCTTTGTTTCTTCATCTGTAAAATGAAGGTGCTGGTTTCTATGACCTATGAAATTCCTTTAAACATTAAAACTGCAATTCTATAGCTCTTCTTGAAGGTTTTAAAAATAACATAGCTTTTATCTTTCTAAGATGATTCATTTCCTACAGGTAAGAGAATGGTGAAGATGACATTTAAGCATTTCTATCTATCATCCTTATGATCCAGAACTATCCAGGAGTCTATTTTGGCTCTGATGTAAACTTTCAGGGGCAGCTAGGTGGTTCAGTAATAGAGGTTTTCCTGACTCCAGGTCCAGTGTTCTGAGTTTGAATTTTATCTCAGACACTTACTTACTGTGTGATCCTGGTCAAGTCTCTAAGCTGCATTTGACTCAGTTTCCTTATCTGGAGGATAAATGGAGGAGTATTTTTGCCATGAAAACCTTAAATGGAATCACAAAAAATTGTACATGCCTGAAAATGACTAAATCACCACAAGAAAACTTTCAAGTTATTCACACATTGGAGACTATAGTTTTCCCCTCCAACAGAATTCTTTAACTGAATACTGTTTGTTTTCTGTTTCAAGGTCTATTAGTGATTGTAAGCTAGAGCTCTGATAAATTAGTGCATTTCTCTTATCTGTACATAGTAAGATTTTAAGGTTTTAAAAGAAGGTGAATACTGATTGGCTTTGATAATCAATGGCTGTTAGAAAAAGAAAAGACAGGAAAGGCAAAACCATACCATTGACTAATCATAACAGTATAGGTCAAAGACTTAAATAGTGTGGAATGATCAGTTACCACACTCAGAGGTCAATGATAACATTTGTAGTTAGTTCTTTAGCAGTTTAGTTAGCAGGAATAATTATTGAAGTAGGAAGCTACCAGATGGTGGGCTGGGATGACCCACTCAGCAGCTTCCTCAATAGTGGCCAATGCCCTGGGGCCTCTGGCTCTCACTCATTCCCCTGACCCTGATGGAAGTGTTTCAAGCTGCTTTGCCATGGGCACAGTTATGGTACTTGTCCCAGTCAAATGAGTTCCTAATTATGGCTCTGTTTGGGGATGGCAGTCCTGGAATCAAGTTTTGGCAAGTGTACCTTTTTCTAGAGTAGAGTCAATCTCTCCAAAGGCTACACCATTATAAATATTTTTAAGGGAAGAATTTCCTTTAGAGTCTTTCAAAAATAACCTAGATTTTATCTGAATTGGGTGATTCAGTGGTAGTGGCCTTTATTGAAAATCAGGAGCTGGGGAAGGAGACAGACATCATTTTTTTTTTCACACTAGAAAAATCCTCCCCAAAGGATATATAGTATCACAAGTGAGAGTGCTAACTCTTTCAGACAAGTTCCCAAGTAAAATCACTACCCTAGAGCCAGGAACCTGAGGCAAGCTTCTGAGAGAACAAAGGGAAAGTATCAGCGAATGTGAGTTCAGTTAGCACTGGGAAATGATGAGTCTTTCTTAGTTTCCTTTTTATATTCAGCCAGTGAATTGAGAATTCCAGCAAGCTTTAGCACCAGAGTCCAATAGCCATGGTTTTAACAATTAGATCATTAGATTAAGAGTTTTCTTTTTTCCCCCTGGATATCTGGACTGGGCAAGATACTGAAATGAAAGATTCTGGAGAGGGAGAAGAATCATCTGATAGACAATGGGCCCTATTAGAAAGTATATCTTATCTGGGAAACCTCTGATTCTGTGAAACAGAATTTTATATATATTTGGGTACATTACCCTCTTGTAACTTAAATATCATACTTTACCAAGAAGTACATTATTAAAGAGAAGTGGAAGAAGGATGGAGGTATACAGTGTGTGTAGGAGAGATGGGGTGGGATAGAGGAGGAGGAAGAGGAGGAACAGTATTCTAGTCCTAAATTAGATCATTTCATCAAGAACTAAACTGCTTCTGCAGTTACCATTGAAGCTTGCTGCAATGGGAAGGAAGCCAAGCATCTATCTCATCCTTAATCACAAAATTACTTCAACTAAACACAGAAACAGGATTGGCTTCCATATGCATCAGGATTCTAGCTGTGGCCCTCAAATTGGGCTCTCCATTCTTCCATGAACAATAGATAATGAGTTAAATAAACAGGGAAAACAAGAGGCTGGGTGCTCTAACATAGTTGCCACCATAGAACAAATGCTTATTCTTCCTTCTTCCCACCTGAGTAATCTGGAAATGACTTTGAGAAAGTTCTTCCACCCAACTGAAGAAAAAGTTTGACTTGGAACCTCAATATAAAGCCCTAAATACATTCATATGAATGTTTGGCTATTTCTATGAGTGTTCATTCAATGGTAGCTTTAGGACAAACCATTGAATTTCTATTGTACCTAACTTCCTCATTTATAAAAATGAGTTTCTTAAGTCCATAGGATGAAAGATGGAAGAAACCTTAGAGAGATCTTCTAATTTAACCTCCTCATTTTACATATGAGGAAACTGAGGCCTGAAGCCATTCAGTGTCTTTACCCAACTTACATAAACACTTTGTAAACTATAAAACATATGAATGTGAATTATTATTGTTGTTGCTGTTGTTGAATGAAGCAAAGCAACCAAATTTATTTTAGAAGGATTAATGTGATGCTTAGGGCACCAGGGAAAATGAAGGTGGGGTGAGGCAGGGCATTAGTGTCAACTAGGTCAGCTAGCTTCATTCCAAATGGCTACTTCCATTCTATCTAAGAAACAAACAGCTGGCATGGGAACAGGCTGGTGAAGAAACAGTTCTGGAGATGGCTACAGCATCTCACTCATGTCTCAGGAATCACTCAAGTCTCCTTGCTGCTATTTTTCAAGCAAACTTAAAGCATAAATGCCATTTTTCTTCAAGGAAACTGAGTTTAGGAAGACAACCCCAAAGGGGTTGTCACTTTTGTCAAAGAAGGAATCCAATCAAGGAATGAGAATAAAGGCAGGAACAAAGCTGTTGCATTTGATGAGATTGTCTTGAGGATTATGAGCAAGAGTTTGGAGACTCCTCTGGGCCATTTCTGAGTCAGGGCTGTAGTGACTGAATTTAATTTAATGTGTTCTTTGGAAAGTGCACTGTGACATGAAATGGATAATAGCAGTACTTAGTTTACAGTTCCCAAATTAATGTCCATTATTCTGCAAGCTGCTTCTGGGCTCCAAATACCCGGTAATATGTTTTTCTTCTTAAATGAACTCATTTGGAATCCGAGGTACAGTAAAAGCTCATTAACTTAGACCCCAATGGTTTAGAATTGGCTCTACATCCAACATGATGGATGTTATTTTGATCAACTAAAAAAAAAAGTTTAAAATATTTTTCCCTCTGTTATTTTTCAGTCTTACTCAGGAACTAAGGGGAGCCTAGTATATACATTTGAAAGCTTTGTCAAATCAACAGTTTAAGAAATTAAGGAACATAGTAACAATTTATAACATAGAATTTTCTGTTTATAATGCATTTATTATCCAATATAGGGTAATGGTGAATTATCTGTCATTAACATATTTCTTTAAAATATCCTGTAATCTGAATTCTTCTAATTCAAACTATATTTCCTCCTTCATTATTCTGAATTAAATTCTAACCCTCGAGTGCCCTAATTCATATGTTTTAAACTTTAACAAAAAGTGGTGAGTAAACTGGTTAGATTCTTTATGCTAGCCACATTTTAGCCAGGTTGTCCTCTGTAAAGTAAGGGATTTGGGGTTTATCTAAATTTTGTTGTGTCTTCCAATAAATATCAAAGTGTTTAGCACACAGTATTGTGAATTTTAAAAGTCTCCATCTTGGTCTAGCACCCAAAAATTGTGCACACCCACAATACACGGGCATGTGCTAGTCAATGACAAATCAGAAATAACTAACTGCCCACCTGGGCTGTCCTAAGCCAAGCTAGAGCCAACCATTGATTTTGTGAGACACAGGAAGTGAGGTAGGGAACAGCCTCTGGAATTCGCGCACTTCCTGTGGAGAGGGCTAGAGGGGAGTGGGTGTTAGGAGCTTGGAGAGGGAGGACGCCCGCAGACAGCTTTCCTTCAGATTGGTCACGTGAGTTAAGGACTGATTCTTCCACCTGGGCCTTTGGGCCTAAAACTCCCCCTGCCTTGGTCAGAGGTTGAGTAGCCTCTTTCCCTTTTCTCTTCTCTCCTTCTCTCCCTAACCTTTTCCCTACTCCCAGTGTGATTAAACCTTCATAAACCTCATTCTGACTTGAGTGTTTCATTTTAGGAATTTCATAAGTAAATTCCTTGGCGGCCATTGTTAAATATTATATAAATCTTGTAGCCACATTTGTAACCATTACTATATTATAACCTTCTCCCAGAAGCCTTAAATTTCCCCATTACAGTATGTATTTAATAAATATTTACTGAATTTAATTAAGACATTCAAAATAATTTGAGGAGTCCTTTCCTTCCTTCCGCCTCATGTTCCTGAGTTTGCTACCAGATTGGTTAGTGCTTGGTAGTGAATGACCATTACAATGTAAATGAAAACCCCACCAAGCTATCATTTGAAAATAGGAACTGATGACTACATAAAGACGTACTATATAAACATTGCAATTAGTATGGGACTTGTGATAAACACCTATATTTTGCCACAAGGAGACTGGAGATCAATAGAGGTCCACCAACAAAAGCATTTATTTCTATACTTCTCATCCTTAATGAGGTTATAATGTATGTGTATATGATTATGATAAACACCGTCAGCCATGTTTAGCTGAAGCTACTAAAAGATCATCAGGGGTGCCTGGATAAAAGAATAATCATTGGCACAAGAGAAAGTGTTGGCCTTGGAGTCAGAAGGTTTGGGTTTGACTCAACTCAGGAGTTGTGGCCAAGTGAGTTTGCTTCTGTGAGCTCCTCACCTTTACCTTGGAGCCTCTCCCTTTTACCATGGAGATAATGATAATAGTAACTTGTGGAAATGAAGTGTGATATGTGGGAAATGCCACTGGCTGTGGACTCACAAGACCTGACTTAAAATCTTGCCTTGTATGCTAACTTGTATCATCTAAGCCATGTCATTTAACCTCCTTTGACCTCAGTTTCTTCATCTGTTGAATGAAAGGGTTGAATCCTATTATTTTGCCTCATAGGATATTTGTAAGGAAAATGTTTTGAAAACCATAAAGTGCTAAATAAATTAAAACAATTATTATTTTAGGCAAGGTTATTGTGGAGAAGAGAGAAATTACAAGAAAATGTAGCAAGACAAGAAGCTGGAGATTGATCATCTGTCTGTCAAATGAAGATTCCATTTGGAATGAGATTGGGAAACAGTTGGAGGCAAGAGCCAACTGCTTGACTGGATTTGAAGTCTTTGGGCTTTCTGGCTGATTTGAAGGAAGAAGCTGGGTTTATCTCTGGGACTTGGGATAATCAAGTTGGAGGTGACCTGGTTGATTTGAAGGCAGAAAAGGACAATAGTCCTCATATATCTCTCTGACTTGCTCTGTTTCATGCTAATGACTGAATTGCTATTTCTCTCAAAATCCTCCAACCTAACACTTATTGTAGATAATAGGGAAAACCCTATCCCTCTTACCTTATCCTCTATCTTTCCTGTTTTCCCCAATAAATGCTCATTTGAGATAAAGAAAAGAGTATTTCCTCTGAAACATCACAGCTCACCCTGAGTGACTTAGAAGAAGGCTGAAGAAGAAGGAGAAAGGGGAAATTGAAGGGAAGAAGAGGGGAGGAAGGGAGATTTAGAGGGAGGAGAGTAGGCAAAAGAAGATAACTGCCTTATCCATTAGTTATCTAGTATACCATCAAATGTACCCTCTAAATGTCATCTATTATAGATGCCATAGTAATGATGTAAACTTGAGTCAAAATCTGCCACAGAATAGTTTCAGTCTGAAATGGCAACTGGAGTATGAACATGGTGGTGTTGCCAAGATAATCCAGAGAATGAAAAATCATGTTGGACATTTTGCTATAGAGAATGTTATAGACCTCAAATCCAGTAATGGCTGCCAGCACAACAGCTCCACAGAGCACTTGCTTAAACATTTTTTTTTCTGCCGTTTCTTAGGGATTGTGAAGTTCAGTCTTTTAGGGGTGCCAGTCTTTAATAGATGATATTTGGTAAGGATAGGCAATGGGGATTAAGTGACTTGCCCAGCATCACACAGCTAGGAAGGGTCTGAGGTCAGATTTGAACCCAGGATGTCCCATCTCTGGACCTGACTCTCAATCTGCTGAGTTACCTAGCTGCCCCCTGATAGAACTTTCTGAGCTCATATTGGTCTGATCAGACACAGTTAGAAAAAAATATACACTGACTGACATAGTGATGTCATTTTGGTCCTCTTAGAGTATGAGGGACCACCACTACCTTGTAGTCCTCATACCCCTGAGTCCTCCCACTCCTAACCACATACTCTTACATCCAGTAACACTGCTCTCCTTGCTATTCCTCCAACATAATATTTTATCTCCTGACTGCTGATTTTTTTAATGGCTGCTCTCCATGCCTGCAGTGTTCTTTCTCTTCTTCTCCCACTCCAAGCTTCCTTCAAGTCTGAGCTAAAATCCCACTTACTTCAAGAAAAAACAGGAAGATCTTGATCCTCTCTGATCTCAATACCTTCTCTCTGAGATTATCTCCAATTTATCCTGTATATTATCTTGCTACTTTTCTTTCTTTAAGAAACAAAAATTATTATATAATTAGAAAAAAATTATAACAGATTTCATTTGGAAGAACAAAAGATCAAGAATATCAAGAGAAATAATAAAAAAAATGTGAAGGATGGGGGCCTATCAGTACCAGATCTTAAAGTGTACTACTAAGCAGTGATGATCAAAAATGATGTGATACTGGTTAAGAGATAGCAGGGTAAATCAGTGGAATAGACTAGGGGTAAATGACCTCAGTAAGTTAGTGTTTCATAAACCCAAAGACCCCAGCTTTGGGGATAAGAACTCACTATTTGACAAAAACTGCTGGGAAAATTGAAAAACAGTATAGAGAAAATTAGGTTCAGATCAACATCTTTCACCCTATATCAAGATAAATTCAAAATGGGTAAATGACCTAAATATAAAGAGTGAAATCATAAATAAATTAGGTAAACATAGATTAGTATTCCTATCAGATCTATGGGAAAGGAAAGAATTTAAGACTAGGCAAGAGGATAGAACATTGGAAAATGTAAAATGAATGACTTTGAGGATATAAAATTAAAAAGGTTTTGTACAAACAAAACCAATGCAACCAAAATTAGAAGGAAAGCAACAAACTGAGAGAACATTTATAGCAAAACTCTCTGACAAAGATTTAATTTCCCAAATATATAAGGAATTAAGTCAAATCTACAAAAAAATCAAGCCATTCCCCAATTAACAAATGGTCAAGGGGCATACATAAATAGGCAGCTTTCACAGGATGATATAAAAATAATCAATAAGCACAAGAAAAAGCATTCTATGTCCCTCCTGATTAGATAAATGTACATTAAAATGACTCTGACGTACCACCTTCCACCTAGCAGATTGGCTAATATGGCAGCAAAGGAAAATGAAATGTTGGAGAGGATGTGGTAAAATTGGGACACTAATATATTGCTGTTGGAGTTGTGAATTGGTCCAACCATTCTGGAGGGCAATTTGGAACTATGCTCAAGGGGCTTTAAAAGACTGCCTCCCCTTTGATCTAACCCCAAAGAGATAAGGAAAAAGACTTGTACAAAAATATTTATAGCCTCACTCTTTCTGGTGGCAAAAAATTGAAAAATGAGGGGGTGTCCATTGATTGGGGAATGGCTAAAGAAATTGTGGTATTTATTGATGATGGTATATTATTGTGCTGAAAGGAATAAACGAATGAGGGAATTCCATGTGAATTGGAAAGACCTCCAGGGATTGATGCAGAGAGAAAGGAGCAGAACCAGGAAAACATTGTACACAGAGATGGATACACTATGGTACAATTGAATGTAATGGACTTCTCTACTAGCAGCAATGCAATGATTCAGGACAATCCAGAGGAACTTTGGAGAAAGAATGCTATCCACATCCAGAGAAAGAACTGTGGTACCCGAAATACATCAGAAAAATATATGATCAACCACATAGTGCAATAAGGATGTGATTAGGGTTTTGATGTCAAAGGATTGTGCTACTGTAGATATTAATAACATAGAAATAAGTTTTGAACAATGATACATGTATAAACTAGTAGAACTGCTTGTTGGCTTTAGGAGAAGAGAGGAAAGAGCGGGGAGGACATAAATCATGTAACCATGGAAAAATATTCTAAATAAGAATTTAAAAAAAGAATAAAACTCTTATATTCTGTCCTAGAATTGATAGATTCTAAGGCAGAAGAGCAGTAAGGGCTAGGAAATTGGGGGTAAGTGGTTTGCCCAAGGTCACACAGCTAGAAAATGTCTGAGGTCATAGTTGAACTCAAGTCCTGTAGACTTCAGACCTGGTTCTTTATCCACTTTGCTACCTAGCTGCCCCTAAATTAGATTTTTATTGCTTCAGGGCCAGCACCCTATCCACTAAACTATCCACAAAATATTTATTGAATAAAATTGCATTATAAATATATTAGTGTCAACGTGGATATTGTGAACAGGTAATTTTTTAAAGTGAAGATAATTATTCTTTTGCCAACATCCTCCTCTGATAGCTGTAAACCTCAAAATTCCTTAGACTTATAAATGTTGGAAATTTCACCATTGGGATATTTCATACTTGGAAAATTTCTTACTGATAGTCTATTGGAATGGGAACCCCATTGGCATGGGAGGTTCCTTCTCTTCCCTTCTTAAGATTACTTTAGGACAGAAACCTTTTGCTGAACAATGGAAAGGACTTTGACCTATGCTTAAGCATAGAACAGGAATTTCTTTGAATCTTGATTGATTTTAGAATTGATACAATGGAGATACTCCACCCTATTCAGTCCTAATAGGATTGAGTAAGGGCTGCAGCCTAGATCAAAATTTAATTATTCCAATCTCTACCATACTCAAGTTAACAGGATTTAGAAAGGGCTGTAGCAAAGGAGTAAAGATTTAATCATTTGAAAAATATGACCTTCAACAGACATGTGCAAAAGCCAGAAACCTCTGGGCGGTCCTGGGTTAAGCGAGAGCCTCCATTGACAGGGAAATTGATGAAGAGTGATTGGTAGATGTGAGGACTGAGGGGAGGCAACTTGGATGGTGTCCTTAAAGATAGGAGGGTCTGGAGACTAGGGGGGGTTGAGGTTTTGGTCGGTGTGGTTCCTGGGCTCTGAGAAGGCTTGCTCTGAAGGAAGCTGAAGGTGGGAGCCCCTGAGACTGTTTCTCCATTTTGGACACGTGAGTAATAGGGACTGATCTCTTTTCCTTGCCCCAGCTATCTAAGGGCTTGGGCCTTTTGGCCCAGCCTAAACAGAAGGGGTACTTAAGCCCTATTCCCTTTCTCTCTCTCTCTCTCTAATTCCTTTCTTGCTCCTATTGTAATTAAACTCCAAAAAAGGCTGACGGCTGACTTGAGTTTTTCATTTAGGAATTACATAGCTGATTCCTTGGCGACCTTAAATTAATATATATCAGTCTTTTAAAGTGATTCCCTTGTTACATAGCTTATCTTGACAAGATTCCAGATGATTGGATTCTTTCATACTTTGGGACAGAGAATATATGATACTCTTGCTGGTCACATCTCCTTAGAAAGACTTAGAATATGCACTTAGCAATTTAATCTAGGCCTGTCATCTAAGGACCAACTTAACTATAATCATTGACATTCGTCACTAAGTTGGCTGTAGTGTGGTTAATTATTTTGGCCATAACAACTGCCAACGACTGTTTAGAAGGTCCAGGTCAAGAGATTTTAGGGGCTCCCTATTGTCTTTAGAAAAACTGCTTTATTTGGCACTTAAAAGCCTTTTAAATCTAATCTAAATTTATCTTTCTAAGCTAACTGATTACTACCTCCCCTCATGCTCTATATGTTACAATCACATTGGCTTTTTGCTGTTCTATTTTCCACATGCCCAGAATATTCTTCTTCTTCATCTTTACTTCTTGGAATCCCTGCATACATTCAAGGCTCATTTCAAGATCACCTCCTACACAAAGCCATTCCCGATATCCCCAAGTGTTCTTCCCAATTTAATTTCATGCATATATAGTCTTTCCTAGTCTGCCAATATTAATTTCTTAGGGGTAGAGATTATTTGTTTGTGCTTTGTATCATAGCAACAATCATAGAGACTAGAACATTAGTTATTGTTTAGTTGTTTTCAGTCATATCTAACTCTTCAAGACCCAATTGGGGTTTTCTTGGCAAAGATATTGGAGTCGTTTGCCATTTTCTTCTCCAGTTCATTTTACACATGAAGAAATTAAGGCAAACAGGATGAAGTAACTTGCCCAAGGTCATTAAACCAGTAAGTGTCTGAGGCCAGATTTGAACTTAGGGAGATAAGCCTTCCTGACTCCAGGTCCTGCGCTCAATTCACTGAGCCATCTTGCTGTACTGCCCAAGAACATAGCAGGTCCTTAATAAGTGTTTGCTTAACTGAACTGAATTTTCAGACAGAAGGTTAATAATACACTTATACTAAGTAAATCACAGATTCTCGAAGTGTTGATGCAATTATTCACAAGACCCTTCCTCAGTAGCCTCAGTTAGAGGAGTTTCCTAATCTTCAGCGATCATCTAGAAAGTGGCAACATGAGAGCAGTTTTCAACACATTCCTGAAACCCAAAGAGCTCTTGCATCCACACTGAAGCAGTTCAAAGATACTGAGATAGAAGGTTTTAACAAAGGGCATTAAAGAAAGCGAGAAAAGGTGAATAAGGGAAGGAGTGATGTAATTTAACTCTAAGTAGAAAATTCATCCTGGCTTCAACTCTGAACAGAACACGTATCACACTCACAAATGGGAAATGACAAAACTTCCATTGCAAAATGTCTTCTGATTCTCATCATGACGTGTTTACAGCCTTTCCTAGGATCTCATGAAAGACTGCCAGAAGAAGAGGGGGAGAAAAGAAGAAGAAAAAAGCTAAATAAATTGGAAATTACTTAATCCATTACCTTGGGCCAAATGTTTGAAGTCCTATTTTACTGGTGATAAAACAAAGATTGGCAGCTAAATAGACCTAAATGATGTATATTCAATTCATGAATTCAACTGATGAACCATATTAATGGTTGAAGAGATGTAGAGATTTATATCTGATCAATTAGCTCTGTCTCTCCCATTGACCCTTCAGGCAAGGGACTGGACTCGATTAGGGATATATAGCAATGAAACTACTTTGTAGACCCCTAAATCATATCACAGACCCTTTGCCCCATCCTTTTGATCTCTCAAATATGTAACCTGATTAATAAGTCTTTGTGACAGAAAAGCAAAGATTTAGATAGCAGTCCTGCAAATACATGAGCTCTATTTTATAAAGCTAAAACAAACATGAACTTTGAGTTTCAGAGCATTGGGCAAGTTAAGTTCCTTCCAATCCTGAGATTTCATGGTTCTTGTCTGTGACTTCTGTTCTTAACCTCATGTTCTGTTTACAGAACTCTTCTCATCAGGGAGTGTTACAATATTAAAAGGTTGTCAGTTGTTAAGTTCACGGTAAAGAAGAAAATATCAAAATGGTAGCTAAAATGAAAAAAGTCTCTTTGGCAAGGAGTATTGGAAATGCAAACACTATTTCTTTTTCTTTTTAAAAAAATACTTTATTTTCCCAATTATATGTAATAATTTTCCACATGTATTTTCTTAAGTTATTAGGTCCAAATTGTCTCTTTCACCCTCTTAGAAATGGGAAGCAACTTGATCTGGGTTATACATGTATTATCACGAAAAACATATTTTCATTTTGTTCATTGAACACAAATACTTTAGATAGGCTTTCTTGGACTCCGCAACTACTGTTGTGATGTGCTATGCCCCTATTTGGGGAAAATAGTCACCATTGCAATAAAATAAACTATTAAGCAAAGAAGAAGACTGCCTATATTAACTTACCCACCTCTAGACACTGAATTTCTAAACATAACTACTCTCAATAACTGAATATCAAAAACAACAGATTCATTAAGAATACAGAGATTCATTTCCTGGAAAAATATTCAAGGTTCTTTTACCTTTCTCTTGTCACTATTTTTATTCTATCCCAGTCTAGGCTAACTAGCACATGAAATAAATAATTATAGTTGCCAACTATAGAGGATTTATATTCCAAGTTGTTTGACAAAGATAGCATCACTGTAATGGGTCAATAAACTGTAGAACCTGTGTTATTATGCCCAGTTAGTAGAAGAGGATACTGATGCTGTGGGCAGGTTTGTGACACAGTACTGAGCCTGCAGTCAGGAAGATCTGAGTTCAAATTTGACTTCAAACCCTTACTAGCCATGTGACCCTGAGTAAGTCACTTAACTTGTATAATATTTATGGGAAAGAAAATAGGAATTGGAAAAATGAGGGATAATGAGAGGTTTGTATGGGGGTATGGAGGAGTTAAGGGGAGAGAGGGAACACTGCTTGGTGAGGCAAAGGAGGGAGATGCCCCCTGCTGAGAGGAAACAGCAGGGGTCCGATAAGGACTCTTTGTCCTAAAATGACTGAACTGAAGTTCAGCTCCCTCTATGACCAGAAAAGATAGTCCACTTATCTGACTGCGAATTCAAATAATATAAAGTTAAATAACCAATTGGGATTGGAGTTTTTCTCAGCTTCAGACCTGAGGCCAGGCCCCAGAGGCTGGTGGAGGGTTCTCCCACTCCCGTCTACTCTATATCAATCCATTTTTTTTTTCAGAATCTTAGCAGTAGACAGAAAGCAAACAAGAACAGGTCTAACTTTCAGAAGCGACTGGGCCTGAATCTTCCAGCTGAACCAAGAAGAGCATGCCACTCCATTCTGGGCTGAACAAGCTCCTCTCTCCTCCAACACCAGGAAGCAAGACCCACTCGGCAGGAAGGAAGAGCTAGTCACAAGACCCAACTGAAACTCCCAGTTGGCCCTTTCCCCCACAAACTGTCAGTCTTGTTTCCTTTCCACACTTGTCTGCCTCAGTTTTCTCATCTGTAGAATGAGCTGGAGAAAGAAATGGCAAACCAATCTAGTATCTTTGCCAAAAAAAACACAAATGAAGCCATGAAGACTCAGACATGATTTAAATGACTGAACAATGACATACTGAAGTGCAGATAGGTTAAGAAATTTATCCATGATTAAATAAGAGAATATTTGTAAAGTGCTTACACAATGCCTGCTATATAGTAGATGCTTAATAAATGTTGGTTCCCTTTCCCCTCCCTGTCTCACCTTCAAGATCATGGACCTAATCAGTAGCAGAGTAAGCATTTAAACCCAGATCTTTTGACTCTAGGTTCAGCATGCATTCTAATATACCCAACTATTCAAAAATATTTTGAGGGAGAGGAAATTTTAAATTCTATTTTCCATAACATGATATGTGAATCAGTCCTACAAATCTCACACCAACTTCCTGCACCTTTTCCTAACCATAGGTAATTTCCCACCTTACTATACTCATTAGCATTTATTAAATTATTATTATCATAGATAATTATTAAATTGTTATTAAATACTTATTAATTATTAAAGAACGTTCTTGGATATGGGCTTTAGGCTGACACAAAAAATTCTGAATTTCAGAAAGTTCATGTATTCAAAATCTTTCTATAGGGTTTCAGTTTCTCTCTGACCAAAACTGAGTAATGTTGTTGAGCCTCGGATAATAGCCTGGGAAGATGGCCTAATCACTGCCATCTGCTCATCTACTATGTTCTCACTGTAAAGGAAAAGAGGGGAAATCGGTATGAATATCACTTCCTCATCGGTAACCCAGGTCCAAACGCTTGATTTTTACTATACAACAACCAGGGAAATATCACTAAATTTCTCCAGATGTTTGTTTCCTCTTCTGTAAAACACACATAATAACATTTGTATTTCTGTTATAGGTTTTTAGAAAAGGACTTTTCAAGTCTGAGGTACTTTGTTAAATGCTTATTGTCCTCATATCAAAGATTCTACCTTCTCATGGAGAGCCAGAATACTTGGTGGGTTTCATTTATCACACAGGCAAAACACGGCAACTTTAGTCTCTGTCACCCCACCAAAGATGATTATCAGCTCCCCTTACAAGTACTTAGGCTTACAGGTCTTAAAGTGTAAGAGATTTTGCTTCCATAATAAAGGAATAAGAAAGGATTTGCATCAGAGCCCTAGAGTCAAGAAATACTCCCTTCCAATGGGTTCCTTTTCCTCCAGAGACCTAGAGAGAACCAGTTACCCCCTTAGGTGGGAATCCAATGAGAGGGATGGACTCTGGGTTTTTTCTTTCACATTTATGATCTGCCTCCACATTAATCTTTCCCTGATGGCATTGCTCCTCATTCTCTCTTCATGTTGTTTCTTCGTTGGTTTATCCTATGGGCACTTCCTAAGCCTGGTTTTTTATTTATTTCTTTTTTTTTCAGTTAACATAATTTTTTTTAAATCCTTCTAGTCATTCGTGCTCTTTCACTATCCTCTTTTTTCTTTGTGTAGTATTGTTCTAAAGTCAATACCTGCCATTTCTGACAGGAACCATGAATCTCTTTCCTTGCTATCATCATACTTATTCTTGGTGGTTCTTCATGGATTTTGTTGTTTGCTCTGGTCAACTCTTCCCTGCTATTTGGCTTTCTCTTCTAGGCGATGGAATCAGCTTTGATACAGCTGGATTTAGGAGGGATTACACTGGGGTCCAGACTAACAGTGTTCTAGCAAGTTCATTTCTTAGGAAGAAGGATATTTCTGGATGACAGGAATTTTCTGTTATTTTACAAAATCCCACCATGCATGCGAAGCATTTCTACAGGATTACTTTGCCAATATACATTCCAAGATGCTCCAGGAGTTCTCTTTCCTCACTCCATGTCAGCTCAGAGTGAATTCATAACATTTTATCCCCCCCCCAGATTCCCAGATAAGCACCCACAAAATGAGTTCTCAAGTTCAGAGAGGTACTTCTTTTTTCCATATGGTTTTCTATCCTCCATATTCCTTTAGGGCAGTTGCAATGGGTACTGAGAATTACCACAGGCTATTTTTCAAAGAATAGAAAGGAGAAATGCAGAGTCAGGGGCTTTGTGACTCAGGAGACATTGAACTGCTCTATGTTCAACTCTCCATCCTTCCTCTCCCTCTTAATTGGGAAGGGAAGGAAATCAGACTGTGAATTGGTAGGCTTAACTTGAAGAGGTTAAATTCTACTAGCAGAGATGGAGGATAAACTCAGGAAAACAAGGGCTTGCAATCTTACAAATATACAACACTGATTTCTTAAGTCAGACATGCACTACCTATATTAATAAAATTAAAGGATTTATCAAGTTGCTATCAGGGTACTGGGTAAAACTACAAAACAGGAAAAGCTAATAAAAATAAAAATAATATGAATTAGTATTTCTATAACACTACAAGATTTGCAAGGTGCTTTATAAATATTATCTTATTTTCATCCTCACATATTGACTTAGGAAATCACAAATTACTTTATAATGATGATGATGATGATAAAAGCATTTCAATAGCACTACAGGGCAGCTGGGTAGCAGAGTGGATAGAGGGCCAGGCTGAAAGACAGGAAGACTCATTTTCCTGAGTTCAAATCTGGTCTCAGATACTTACTATCTGGGTTACCCTAAAACTAAACCTAAACCCTTTTGGTCTCAGTAAAATAGGCTAGAGATGGAATGAAAAACAAGTCCAGTATCTTTGACAAGAAAACTCCAAATAGGATCACAAGGAGTCAAAACAACTGAAAAACTACAAAACAACAACATGCTAGGCACTGTTCATTGCCCACCATATTCTACTTCCCAGACATCCCATGCTTTCTTGTTATCCAAATTACTCTATCTTAGCCAGGTCTGCTATACAATGCATACCTAAAATATTCATTCCCTTTTCCTTTATTCAATAATAGCTCCTCTTCCCTGGGTACAGGGTGATCTCAGACAGTTAATGGATTGTTTAAGATTATTCACATGAAGGTATGAATAAGAATTAACCCAGGTAGAGGATGATTTCATTTTTTAAAAAGAAACTTCTCAACCCAAATATATCTCTAATTGGTAGAAAATAAAGTAGAACACTTCTCAAGCTGGGGCTCTCTTTCCAGTGCTCCCTTCCTATCTTCACCCACCAGAATACCACTCCTCTATTGTAATAGTCTCTCAAGGTGTAAAGTGCCTTAAGTCAGCTCTGTAGTCACACACCATCCATTTCCATCCTCTTTCTTACCAGTTCTGCACATTACCAGGTCTAGAAATATGAAGGGTAATTTGGGAGGGTAAGCTTGAGTTTACATAGATTTGAATAACTGAAATTGCAAATATGCAGAATTCCTCTAACTCAGAATTATCATTTATATAGATACATATATATTATATATATATAAATATATAATGATTATATATAATATTATTATAAGAAATATATAAACATATATATATATATATCAGACTTCCTATGGAGAAAAGATTCAATGCTCCAGCTCTTCAAAGGAAAGTATATTCAGGAATAATTACAGTTCAAAGGTGAGTGAAGTCATTCATAGGTTACCATGTCAAACTTCAGAAGGCCCTGGAGTTCCAGACAAGAGCTTTTGGAATCTTACAGAACCAGAGTGGTACTGATGGGAACATGAAAACAGCAAGCATGGGCTTTGGTAGTAACACATTTTAAAATTTCCATGTCTTTTTCTTCTTCCTTTCTTTTCTCCAAAGAGATTCATAATTGTTAAGTACTGAAATAAAATTGTTTTTAGGGGAAAATATATAAATTATATTAGAGAAAGAGAGAGATAGAGAGAAGAAGAAGAGAGAAAGAGAAAGAGGGGGAGAGATAAAGAGAGAGACAGACAGAGGGACACAGAGAGAGAGAGAGAGAGAGAGAGAGAGAGAGAGAGAGAGAGAGAGAGAGAGAGAGAGAAGAAGAGAGAAGAAAGAGAGAAAGTCACTGTGATATAGTTGAGATATCAAAGTAAAAAATTCAATCAACCTTCTTGATGTTGATTGGTTGATCTAGATGTAGATCTACGTGTCTTCAGCTAGCTGAGTTTCCACAACTATCCAGATATTTGATATGTATAGATGAAACTGATCAACTTTTCTACATTTTATTCTCAGTCAGTGTTTCCTTTTGTCCCTGACATGCTGCTTCACAAAACTGTGGAGGCCTGAACTCTCATTCATCTTCCTAATGACACCTTCCCACTTATTTTAGAAATTCTGGAAAGAAATTATCAAAAAAGCAATTATACTAATTTAATTATGGAACATCACAAAGAGAAATGGCGCTTGTTGCCAAAACTGGTTAGAGAAAGTGAAAACTATTTGCTCCCAGATCAGCAAGGAATCCAGGCTCATAAAGCTGAAGACAAGACACCCTGAACAAAACTGCTGCTACTAAGAGAGTCCCAAACCTCACTTTCTTCCCTTCACTGTATTAAATTAAGTAACGTGTTAACCCTTAAAGTTGACCCTTGGTGATACAGTAGCTAGAGTACTGGGCTTGGAGTCAGACTCCTCTTCCTGAGTTCAAATATGGCCTCAGACACTTATTAGCTATTTGATCCTGAGCAAGTCACTTAACTTCATTTGCCTCAGTTTCCTCATTTGAAAAATGAACTGAAGAAGGAAATAGCAAATCAATCCAGTATCTTTGCCCAGAATATCCCAAATGGGTTAGGAAGAGTCAGACATGACTGAACAACAAACTCTCAAGACCAAGTGGATTGGTTGGTTGTGGAGGTGGGATATCATCTGCTCTTAGTTCCCTCACTAGCTTTATTTTAGTGTTTGCAACCGAATTCAGGCCAAGAGAAACAACTAGAGTTAGACAAGTCATGAGCATGGCACAACCAGCACTCAAACTTCATAGATTCACAATTCTTCTTTAGAAAGGTTAGAGGAAAAGTTTTTAAGAGGTTTATGCAAAACTATTAGAGCAGGGATATAGTCCAGTGGATAGAATGCTGGGCTTGTAGTCAGGAAGACACATTTTCCCAATTTCAAATCTAGCTTAAGATACTTCCTTGCTGTGTGACCCTGAGCAAGTCATTTAACCCCTATTGCCTAGCCCTTATCCCTCTTCTGCCTTGGAACCAATATATCATATTGGTTTTAAAGATGGAAGGTCAGGGTTTAAAAATAGTTATATGAAATATTATTATGTAGACATACATTTGCCCACCCAAGGTCTCAACTTCATCCTCCTTTGGCATTATATTTTGTATCTCCTACTGAGGAAGACTATCACCAAACCTGGCATTTTATAGCATCGTAGATTTAGAGGTGGAAAGGACCTGAAAGGTCAAGGTCCAAAGATGCTACTTGGTTTGGTCAATGTCATAGAGACAATTAAGGCAAAAGAGAGCTTTTAACCCAAGAGTTTTAACTCCAGATCGTATATTTTTTCCCACTGCAAATCTGTGTCTCCAGATCTGGACATTCGCAAGTATATCTATAAAATTATTATGACCTTTCATATTTACAAATGCTCATAGTTTTGTGCAGTTCCTACAAACTATACTTTCTGCATCTAGGCCATTTGCCTTGCCATTACAGTTTTACATTTATTGTTCAGTTGTTTCAGACCTTTCTGATCCTTTGTGATTACTTTTGGGGTTTTCTTGGCAAAGATACTAGAGTGGTTTGACATTTCCTTCTCCAGCTCATTTTACAGAAGAGGTAAATAGGATTAAGTGATTTGACTATGGTCAGAGACAGCTAGTAAGTGTCTGAGGCCAGATTTGAACTCCTGGCCAGGCACTCTATCCGCTGTACCACCACAACACCCCATGTAAATATTAAGAATTAATATTAATTATTATCAGGAATTGTTATTAGTCAGAAATTGGATGGGTCTGCTGTGTAAATGGAGATTTTGAACCTTTGACTTCATTCCCCAAAAGTCTTTAGTATTTTCCAAAATTCCCTATAATCTCTCCTGCATCTCCACATTGGCGAGATCATGTTATTGGTATTAAATTGGCTGTTATTCCCCCCATTCCCTCTCTTTGGCATGCTGCAGCAATCATGGTGGCATGGTAAGGCGGGATTTTGAAAATGGCTAACCAGCCATGGGCACCTGGTTTTTATTTTGTATCCTCTTTACTACTTTATTTCTAATGATCATTTAATAAACCTCCTAAATATAATATTTGTATTATTTATATACCAGTTTGTAATGGTGAATAGCTGTGAAAGGCTTGGCAACCCTGATCTATAGAATAATTCAAGACAATTCCAGGAGATTCATGATAAAAAAATGTATCTATCTCTAGATAGACTTCTGAATGCAAACTGAAATATGATTTTCTCACTTTTTTGTGATATTGCTAAAATGAACATATATTTTGCATAGTTTCACATGTGTGGTGGATATCATTGTTTGTTTTTCCAATAAGTGGGGGGAAGGATGGGAAAGAGGAGAGAATCTGGGAGTCTATATTTGGGACTTTAAAAAAGAAAAACATTTAAAAAGGAACAATAACAAAAAAAAGACTGGAAATCTGCCAATTTCTCTGGACCTCAGTGGTTTGTCTCATTGGCTAAATAGGGTTAGTTAATCTTACCCTCCTTACCTTACAGGGGGTGCTGTGAGAACAAATAAATGATATCAAAGAATTTTAATTGTATAATACACTACATTAGCACATCCTTATAGAACAGATGCCATTGGAAACCTATTCCTACTCTCTTTTTATCATGCAACAGTTACAGCCCCCAGCACTCATACAGATCCTGAGCAGCTGTCAACCTTAGATTTGTGTCATGCTCAGACCCTGACAAGTCTACTACCAATAATGGGGGTTGGGGGTTGGGAGGGAGGGGTGGAACCCTCCTTGATAGTGGCTATACCAAAGGTCTTTAGAATCTCTTGTTCTATTTTCAGAATTTGATAAAGGTCATGTAAAAAAAGCAATTTCCCCCTGAATAACTATACTTAGATTTAAGGCTAAAAACTAAGTTTATGTTACTGGAGGTTGTATTATTAAAACAGAATTTTTCCACTGTTTTACTTTCAAAGTTTGAAGAAGAAAATAATTAAAGGGGGATTATTTTTCCCCTGATTGGGTTTCTGTGCCCATTTGGCCTAATTAGCCCTGGCCTTTTGCCCATTAAATCATGAACTCACTCTTCTGAAGGAAACTCAAAGAGCTTGTCTCTCTCTGAAGTAAGAAAAGACCAAAGACCAAGAAATATCTAGTTATAGCTTAGGCAATTGGAAATATAGCAGTTCTAACATTACTTCAGAGAAATGGATTTGGGGTTCAAGGCATCATGCAAATTGGAATCCTAAAAATAATTAAAATAGATTTTTCTTCTCCCTCCATTATGAGAATTGTATGAAAAACTAATTTCAATACCCTGTCCCAGAAAAAGAAAAGTTATGCCTAAATTGATTGGGTTTTCAACTGTAATTTTAGGATCATCGATATAGAGCAAGAACAAAACTTGGAAGTTATCTAGTTCCACCCCTGCTTCTTACATAAGAGGAAACAGAGCCCCATGAAGATTAAGGAAGTGTCTTAACCAAAGTTACAAAGGTGGCAAGCATCAGAAGCAAGATTTGAACCTCTATTCTTGTGACTCCAAAGAAATTGCTCCTTCTGGTGTATCATATTGATGAATTAAAAAAAAAAAAGCAATCAAATACTTGGGCTTTTCTTAAGCAACTGTGTTTTCTTAATGAAGGCACTGGAAATTAATTAGCAATTTCTTTAAGCATCCAAATATTTACTTGGACATCTCTCTAATGGGTGCATTTATATATTTTCTCCTAGCACTGTCCTTAAACCATTCCATCACATCTTATGGAATCAAGCTCAGAGAACCTGCACACCTTTGGCATGCTACTTATCTGCCCAATGCATGCTAATAAATAGTCCGATCATTTTCAGAATCTGTGTTCTTGGGCCACAGTTCATGGCTGCTTATCAGTGTGGCAGACACTGAAGTGCTTCATGAACTAAACATTCTGCTTGACCTGGCTTTTTTGGAGTCACCACAAAATGCACTCATTCTGATACCTATTGCCTTTTGAAAACAAGACAGATTTGAGAGCCATGGTGCAGAGTGAAGAATTTAGCTTTTAGAAGATTTGAAAGATCTTTTGTCCCCAGCCTGTGCCCATCTCAGTCTGTCTCTCAAAGTCAAAGGACTGATTTCCTTGAGTGTCAGTAGTATGGCCAAGAAGTAAAGCAATAATGTTTTAAATCTGGATAACTACAAATGCATATTTCAAAACATTTTTTTATATCTACTAAATGGTGGAGACAAGTACAAGTTAGTTTTGATTCTAACACTGACTAATCTTGTGACTTTGGGCTAGTTGTCTCCTCTCTTGGCCTTGGTTTTCACATTTTATGAACTAAAGGGGCTGGATTGGGCAGGATTAGAAGATCTCCAAGTTTCCTTCTAGCTGGTTATAATTAAATCTATTATCTACCAAGTGCACAGCTTATTTTATTATTTTTTAAATTATTTTTAAAACCCTTGCCTTCCTTCTTAGAATCAATATTTAATATTGGTTCTAAGCCAGAAGAGTGGTAAGAGGTAGTCAATGCAGGTTAAATGATTTGTCCAGGGTCACACAGCTAAGAAATGTCTGAGGCTAGATTTGAATCTAGGTCCTCTTGTCTGTATGCCTTGCTCTCAATCTGAGTCACCCTGCTGTCCCCTGAACAGCTTATTTTTTATTGTACTATCCTAATTTCTTTATAATAAATAAATAGTTAATAATAATAGTTATTAGTTGATAGTTAATAATAATAATAATAGTTAATAATAAATAGTTATTGTTTGATTGATTGATTCCTTGCTTAAACCAAGAAAAGCACCCAAGTTTCTTGATCCCCCAATTTGAATGTTTTTTCCATGACAACAGGAACAGAAAGAACAGAAAATGTATTAAAGAGAAAATAAGAGTTTCTCTTACTATTTCTTTCATTTCATAATCATGTATTAAATATTGACCATGTGCAAATTACATGGGTAGTTGCCAAGGATTCAAAGACAAAATAATAATTATAATAATAATATAATTATCAACATGTTTCTTCAACTCAGTATTTTTTCCTTTTTTTAAAATATTTAAAATTTTTTCCGGATTACATGTAGAAACAATTTTATAATCATTTTCTGACATTTTGTAACCCATGTTCATTTTCTCCCTCCCATCACTCCTCCCTCCCTGAGACAGCAGCCAATATGATAAAGGTTGTACACATACTATCATGCAATACATATATCTATGTTTGTCATGTTGTGAAAGAAGATACATATCACTGACAGTAGAGAAAATTTCCTAAAGGAAATAATTTGAAGAATGGGATGCTTCAATCTGCCTTCAGAATTCTATCAGTTCCCTTTTTGACAGTAGATAGCCTTTTTTTGTCCCTTGGAGTTTCTTGGATCCTTGCATTGCAGACAATAGTTAAGCAATTCATAGTTGATCATCATACTTTATTGTTGTCACTGTGTGCAATGCTCTCCTGGTTCTGCCCCCTTAACTTTTTATCACTTCATACTTCAACTCAGTATTTTAAGCACTAATTTTTTTTTCACCACTTCCTAGTGGAAACTTCCCAGACACTGACAAAGTAATACTTGCTATGATTTTCCTTTTTGATCACCACTAAGCATAGAAGTATTTTCATTTGTACATACAGAATGGGGGTTCCTGAATCATTGTTCTGAACTCCATGTTCTCCATTTATGCTTCTTTAAAATCACTTCATCAAATAGCTGTTCTCCTGAGCCACCTTGATATCGACCTCTAACTCATAGCAATTACTTCATGGTCCGATGGAAAGACTTGTACTTGGAGTCAAAGGACCTATATTTCAGTTCCACCTCTCAAGCAGAGTACTTGGATGACCTTGGGCAAGTCACTAAATTCTCAGCCAATGCTGAGAATTTTATCATCTTTTATGAGGGGGTTTTATCATCTTTAAAATGAGGGGGTTGTTTGGGGATTGTTTTCTATTGGTTTCCTATGTATTTGTGCATGTAAATGTGTATTGTGTAGGAGCATAAATTGTTAAATGTTAAGGGTTTTTACAAAGAGACTATGCATTCCATTTCTTTCTGCCCCTCATTATTAGGAGTGGCTTTAGACTGACACTAGATAGGTGACTTCCATATGATGTGATTTCTGTTAGGAAAGCCGTGATACTCTTATAAGTATATTTTCTATCCTTTTACCTATATGAAATTATAAAAAGTGAAATGAGCAGAATGAAAAGAACATTATGTACATCAACAGAAATATTATTTGAAGAATGACTTCTGAATGTCCAACTCTAAAGAACTGATAAACAGAAATAAGCAAGACATAGTTTTGTTTAAATGGAATTATCCTCCTTTGTTTATTTTAACTTAATCAATCAGGAACTTGGAGTGCTCCTCCTTTCACCCTTATTCAGTCAATCACTTGAAGAACATTTTACTAGAAAAGGAAATTCACACCTTCAAAGATTGAAAGCAGATTCCACAAGCACTGCCCCTCCCCTCAGGCAGTGACAGGCAAATTAAGAAACTATGATTGGTTCCTGAGATGTGACAAATCACCCCACAGCTAAAGGAAGTAGCAACCAGAGAGATAGGAAGTGATGTGGGAAAAGGGCTTTTAAAAGGTGAGACCAGAGAGCTGAACAAGTCATTCTACGTTGCTGATTCTGCCATGGTGGCTTTTGCTGAAAGAGAGACTCTGCTTTGTAGACTCTTTTCAGGCTCAGCCTCTTCGGCATCATCATTTGGTTTGGTGATACACTTGGCTAGAGACACTCTCATGGGCTGATGAGATTTGCATTCGGAATTGTATTTCTCAATCTGAAGGATCCAGACTTAGAGTATTTAGCTAGGCAATATTTTCTACCTCCTTCCTACATTTCCCCTTTACTATCTCTACCTTGCTATAATAAAGCTACTAAAGCTACTAACAACTTCATGATTTAAGTTATTTTTTTTATAAATGGCAACTACAACTTTTTATAACTCTTAATTTGATCAAAACCAATTTTAACTCTTACAGTTTTTATATATATGTATGCAGATACATATATATATATATTTGTCAAATGATGTTTTTTCTAGTGTGGGGCACAAAGGCAAGAAGATACTTGAGAATTTTAATATAATAAATAAATAAATTTAAAAGTAAAAAACAAAATCAGGGGGTTAAAAATAAATGAAGGCCTTGAATTAGATGGTTTCTGTCATCCCTTTATAGCCAAATCTATGATTTTTAGGTTTCTTATTATGCAGACCATGAACTTAAAACATTTTTATATATCTAAATCTATATTTATATTTTACACAAAAACAATATTCTAAAAGGTGACTTCATTAGATTGTAAGATGGGTCTGCTACATAAAGAAGATTAGGGGCAGTGACACATTACACATTCCCAATTCTATTTGACATATAGGGAAGCTGAGGCTCAAAACTTACCCCCCAGGACATTATATAATCAATTAATGACTAGATCCCAAACTCAATTATGGGACTTCTCCCTGAGCTCCGCAGTCTTATTTGTTCTAATTTTTAGAACAAAGTGTTGGTTCATCAGAAAACTCACATTTTCTACACTTAAATGTTCACAAGTGAGCTACAAACCAATTGTTTAGCCATAACATCTGCCTGAGTAAATCTGTCTCCATTTGGATTTAGATTTACAACTGGAACAGTTTGTACAATTGGAATAACTTTGGTAGTTGGGCATTTTCCCTAGTTGAAGCTATTCATTAAGAGTAATGAGATGGAGTAATGAGAGTTAGTATAGAATGCAAATGCAAGTTCCTCATGGCTCTGCCAAACAAGCAAGAAGGGAGTGTTCCATGACACAGTGACAAGAAGAACATGAAGGTTCTAGAGGCAGTAGAATACAGGAATACAGGAATCAAAGGCTACTCTTCCCCTGTCTCTTCTATCCCATCCAACCTCACTCCTTGGCAAACTTTCTCTTCACGGTATCCTTCCCTTACACAGTGGAGATCAGGAGTAAAAAACAAACAAACAAACAACCCCCCCCACCCCCGCCAAAAAAAAAACCACATCAATTTGTTGCTGATGTCCAGCCTAACTCATCAATGTAATGACAATATGATACATACGGAAGGCTCTCTAGAAATTCTTGCTGAGGAAAGACAGAAGAAAAACTAGTGATGAGAGAGAAGAGGACACGAGAGGAACAAAGGTAGCAGAACTTTGGGCAAACAGGTAAGATGCGAAAAAAAATTTTTTTTGTTTATTGTCTGTTCATTTGTTTGACCTTTAGTTGTCAAATGCTAAGGGTTTTATGTTCAATTGTGATTTATATTTTGTATGGCAATTGGATTATTTATCTATGTTGGTTGTTATTATATTTTTGTTTTAAAAAATATCCTTGATGAATTAATGAGCATCTTTAATTTTCTCATTCAGCATCTTGTATTGATCCTGTTTCTTTAAAATTCTGGTGTTGTGGAGAAAGTGGTTTGAAAATCATTTATATAGCACTGAATTGCTATGTAAACACGACGCTTGTGCCAGAATTCCTTGGTGGGTAACCAGGAGTCAACAACTACCATGGTCGAATGCCCTCTTTGCCAAGCTGGCTGTTATTTTTTTTCTTGTGGCTATAACATTTTCATCACTTGATGAAATCAAGTCAATTCCTTCCTCCAAACCAGGCAGAAGCATCCATGTTTTGGTGGAATGATGACATCATGACAGAATTAGGAACGAGGAGACTACCTTTCCAGTTCTGATTGTACCACTTCTTGGCTGACTAGCACTGGACCACTCAAACTCTCTTCATCTATTTCCTCATCTGTGAAGGGAGATAATTATATTTGGGGCCTTAAGATTTAAACCTGGAAGAGATCTTTTAGTTCAACCTTCCCCTCCTTCCATAGGAGCAGACTGAGGTCCAAAGAACTAAAGTGAGTTGTCCAAGATTATGAATGACAAGGTCAAGATTTGTGTCCAGACCATTGGACCCTAAACCTAATGCTCTTCACTGCTCTTCCATACTTACATTACAGGATTGTTGTCAGATGCAGATGAGATAATAAATGATTAAAGGAATTATAAACTATATTGAACTATATAAATATGAATTGTTATTGCTATGGTTTTAAATTAAGGCAAAAAAGTGTTATATATACCAAAATATTCATAACATTTTTTATGGTAGCATCAGATTGAAAAGAATTCATCCTTTAGAGGAACAGATGAACAAACTGTGAAATATAAATGTAATGGGATATTACTATGCTATAAGAAAGATAAGAAGAATTCAGAGAAACCTGTTAAGTCTTGTAAGAACTGATCCATAGTGAAATAAGCAAAATTAGCAGAATTAGAAGAATGATATAAAAATACAAAGCAAATTGAATAGTTTAAATAAATTAGCCAGCATGCAAATTAAATGTTATAAAGAAGTCACATTCCATGTAACTAAAATGACCAACCTTGATCCCAGAGAACAGAATGGAGTATCCATCCCACTTTTTGGCAGAGATGTGGTTGACTAGAACTGCAGATGCTGTATATATGGTTAGGCACAGACACTGAATCTGTTTTGTTTTCCTTAACTGTTTTTCTTTTTCACAAGGATTGGTTCAATAATAGCATTGGCAGGCAAAGAAAACATATCTGAACATGACTGTGATATAATAACAAAAGACTTCAATAAAACATCTTAAAAAGATTTCAATACTTTGGTAATTAAATGAGTTGAAATGACTTTAATCCAATTGTTTGGCTTTAGTTAAATTAAAAGATGTTCCTTATCAAGAAATGTTTGGAGACCCTTGAAAAGGTCATTAAAGCACATAGCCTCAGAATGGAAATACTGCCTCTTCCTAATTTTCTCATCTCTAAAAAAATAGATTGCTTCTCCCTCTTCCCATTCTAAAACATAATTTCCCCCAAATTTGGGTTTTTCTAGTAATTAATGTTAAAATTCCAAATGAGCAAACTGAGGAATCTGTTTCTTTTTTCTAACCCTATCCTGTACTATCTGATCAGAAGAGGGGTAGAAAAGAAAACCTGCTATCTTTAGAACAAGATGTGACATGAATGTCATACAGAAAGGATTTTGTCAACTTTGAAGCACTACATATATATATATATAAATTATTGTTGTTACTTCTCCTACCACTCAGATTTCTCTTTATAAGGCCTTCTGACTGACACAAAATTCACTCAATGTGTTTACAAAGACAGAAAATACCAAAAGACAAACAGAATCTAAGCCCCCTCCTACTTGTCTTCTTGGAGCAGACTTGGTTCCCCTGGAGTAAGACGTAAAGGCATAAGACACCCAGGGTTAGGTATACTCTGTGATATGTCATTATCACCAAATACAATATGTAAGGGAGTATATGAAAATGGAATATCATGAATATATGACTAAAATGAAGACCAGCTTTGTATAGAAGATGACTTTAACAGCAAAATTTTGGGAGTTCCCATGAGGATCCTTTACCTAAAAACATTTCTTCTGCTTGCTCTCCTGCTCCTCTCTAAAATTTCACTGATAGAGTTTCATCCCTATAGCTGAAGGCTTCAATAAATGCAAAACCCTTAGGCAGTAGGATGGAGCAATAAAGAGTCTACCCGTAACCACAGAGAGAGAAGTTTCTGTGGCGGTGTCCAGTGAACATGAGACTGAAATCCCATCGTTTACAGTTAAACAGCGTTGTGGCTGTTGCCTGGTTAGTATGTTCTGAAGCTAGTTTACAAATTGTTGGGAAGTTAAGGGGAGGATGTAGAGGCAATTAATATAGCTGACTTATTCTAGGAGTATAGCTATGAAAGAGAGAGATATAAAACAATAGCTTCAGCAGGGTTAAAAAAAAATAATTCTTTTTCTTCTAAGGATGGGAAATTTTGGGGCATGCTTGTAGGGAGCAGGGAAAGAGCCAGAGGATGACAGGTTGAAGATTAGAGATGTGGGGAATCATTGGTAGACAAGATGGCATAGGATAGGATCAAGGCACAAATAGAAGAGATGACTAGCAAAAAAAAAAAGAGAGAGAGAAGTTGGGAAGGAGGAGGACAGGTGGTTTTGAAGGTATAGAATTGGGAGAGAATTTATGTTTACTGTTTAGTATTTTTCAGTCATGCCCCACTCTTTGTGACTCCATTTGGAGTTTTCTTGGCAAAGATTTTGGAGTAGTTTGCCATTTGATTCCCAAGCTCATTTTATAGATGAGGAAACTGAGGAAAACTGGGTTGAGTGCCTTGCCCAGGACCACACAGTAAGTGATAGAAGCCAGATTTGAACTCAGAAAGAAAGATGAGTGTTCCTGACTCCTGGCCCTGTACTCTATCCACTCACTGGGCCACCTAATCAGAAAAGTCATTTTTGAAACAAAAGTAACTACTAGGAATGAAAAGTTTCTTTTTTTTTTAAACAAATCTTATAATTATATTTTCATGTGAAATACAAGGATGTTTTCTGGGGAAAGAGCAGTTGATGAAAAGGAGGCAGTGAAGGCAAAGGTGGCTTGAACAAAGTAGAGAAAAATCTGGAAATTTGCTCTGGGGAGTGTCATAGTCAACCAAGGAAGAACACAAGGATTGTCAGGCAGCAGTGAATGTACAGTTGATGTAATCACAGACTGGTAGGAGATACAAAAGTATAACTACAGCAGAGAGTGGGGGGAGTTGCAGGCGACTGACTAGTGCAACAAGTCTTGAAGTGGTTGAGGCATGCGTTCTTCTCAAGGGGGTCCAGAGAGTACCCTCACTATTCCTCTCAGGTATACCAGCCAATCATCTTTGTGTGTTTAGGAGGAAGCTCAGGGTGGGGAAAAAATTAGAGCAGAGAGTTGGGAGAGCATGGGGAGGTGGGGGTTGGAGGATAAAGGTCCGCCCCCTTTCTCTCTCCGTTCACTCAAACAAGGGCTTCCTCTGCCCTCTCTGCTGCCTTCCTTCCAAGACTTTCTGTGTTGTCACTCCCCCTCCCCACTATCATTAACCCAGGGGGAAAATTGTTAGTTGCATCTCTGATCAAGAGGAAACAATGTGAGGGACTTCAGTGGAAGTGTTCAGGAGGAAGGAGGAGGCCAATAGTGTCAAAAGCTGCTGAGAGGTCAAGAGGGATGAGGATGGGGGAAAGATCATTGGATTGTTGGTGCAAACCCAATGAACAAAAACTAGTTTCAAATAAACAGATTGAAAAAGTCAATTCTCAAATAATCACCTGTAGGGGACTGAGGTAGCTAATTACTGGAGATCAATTTTTCAGCATTGCCAGTTTCCCTTACCTACCACTCTTCCAGTTGCTTCCCTTTGCCACCCAGGCAGGTTTGCTCAGCAAAAATCATTTTTATATTGGCATCATCCAGGCAAAAATAATTATTAGGAATGAAAACAGTCCTTAAAAAACAAGTTATCTAATTATATTTTAAATCAGAAATACAAATTTATTTGTTTTTTTTTAATTAAAAAAAACCCTTATCATCCATCTTAGAACAATACTAAATATGGGTTCCAAGACTGAAGAGAGCTAAGGACTAGGGAATAGGGGTTAAGTAACTTGCCAATAGCTAGGAAGTGGCTGAGTCCAAATTTGAACTCAGGACCTCCTGTCTCTAGTACTGGTTCTCTATCCACTATACCACCTTGCTATCCCTAAAAACCATGATTTTTTATTAAATCAACAAGCATTTATTAAGAACAAACTGCGTGTCAGTTAGGATGCCAGTTGCTAATGGACAGAAAAAGATGAATATAAGACATATTTATAGACAACCAAGTGAATGTGAGAAAAGAAGAAAGAGAAGAGTCAAGGATAACTTTGAGGTTGCAAACCTGAGTGACTAAAATGGCATAGGTGTCTTCAATAATAATAGGACATTAGGAATAGAGATGAGTGGGTTCAGGGAAAAGATAATGGCATTTAATAACATTTTTTGGTAATGGTAAAACCAAAAAAATGAAATAAAGCAGTGGCTACTGTGCCAGTCACACTCACAGCAGGTAAAACACTACTTTCCCCCTCTTTAAATGTGTCTCTTTGTCCCATGTCTCCAAGTAACAACACAAAGAAGCTGCATATATATATATAACTGTCATTCTCATTTACTAACTCCCCCAAAGCAGCCATAGAGTTAAGAGCCTGAACTTTTGTGGGCAAGTTAATGCCCTGGACTATGGTAGTCTTCAAACAATTGACAGCCAGATCAATACTCCAAAGTCAATAACAGGGAGCTTCAAGTGTCTTAAATTCAGTGTAGGAAAAACCCAAGCAGAGATATATCTTCACCAGCAGGATCTTCTTAGATTAGAAGAGGAGAGAGCCAAAATAGGAGCCTTTAGTTATCTTCTCCTTGTTCCTGATTATGTGTTGTTATTTTTTTTTCCCAGAGGGGAAGGAGGCAGGTTGGGAAAAATAGGAAATAGGATTGGATCCCAACAAAGGAAAGATGAGAAGCCTTTGTTTCTGTGATCTCAGGAACAAGTCGCTGTGTAAAGCCGCAACTCTTGTCTTTTCACAGAACTCAGTTTCAGGAGGAGACCCTTGGGTTACAGATAGACCAACAGTAGTAAATATCCCTCTAATGCTGACTGCCCATTAAGAGCCACATTTATTTTTGAAAGGGTGCATCAGATTTAAGGGGTGGAAAGTATGTTCAATTAACATTTCATGCAAATACAAAATTCATGTCTCTTCTGGGGAAAATAATAAAAATTCATCTCAATCATAATTAAAAATTACACTGGGCATCCATCTGATATGTATCTAAATCTCCTTTAGTATTATTTGTGGGGAAACAGACTTATTCTAAGTGCATCTCCAGGCACCCATAAATAAACTAAAGTAAAAGCAAGATAAATTTTAAGTTGAAAGTATCAATATAAACATATTTTTTCAAATTATATTTATAGCTGCAGATTCTCATTTTATTGATAGCTAGCTTTAAAAAAGAACACAGATTTTTATATATTGAGTAATGAGGAAATGACATTAAAGAAGCATAAAAAAGAAGCCTATTTGAGACAGCAGCCAGTAGCAGTAGCACTAGTTCAAGGCTATATCTCACTATTTCATCTTCCATTAACTGGACTGAAGTTGGAAAAAAAAAGGCAAATAAGTCAAATGGTAAAAAAATTCCCGACTCATAGAAAAAATAAAGTGTCATCCTCTGACACTACGTGGAATCTATAGTATTTCCTTTGTGAACAGGAATTGGAGAATATTAGAGCAGTTTAGAAGCTTGCACGTCATTTAATCCAGTGTTATCAAACTTAAATAGCAAAGGAGGATGCTAAATCTTCTAGGTGGTGCAGGGAATAGAGCACTGGGCTAGGTATCTGGAAGAACATGACCAAAACCCTGCTTCAGTCATTTACCAGCTATGTCATCCTGAGCTAGTCACTTAACCCTGTTTGCTTTGGTTTCCTGTAAACTGGAAAAGGAACTGGCAAATCACTCCAGTATCTTTGCAAAGAAAAGCCCAAAATGAGGTCACAAAGAGTGGGACAGGACTGAAAACAAGTAAACAACAACATCATACATAATGATTCTTGTGGGCCACAAGAACCAACTCAGAACCACTCAGAACCAACACCATATTAATATTATTGATGTTATTGTATTTTTATTTAATTTGTTAAATACATCTCCATTACATTTTAATCTAGTTCAGGCCACACTCTAGTGTTTTGAACCATGTGTAGCCCTCAAGCTTTGTGTTTGCCACCTCTGACATTATGGTCTCACCTTTTTATCTCACAGGATGGAGTGGCAACTTGTCTAAGGTCAGCTACCTAGTCAGTAATGGAGTCAAGATGAGAACTCAGATGTAGAACCCCAACACTTCTCATTCAGTGTTCTTTCTACTAAAATATATTTAAAATGTTTCAGTTATGACCAAGGCTGTCCCTTGGACCCAGGTAACTAGAATTCTTTACTGGAAGTTTGTTTCCTACTGTAATCTGTGTATGTTTTAATTTTACATGGATGTCCTATTTGTTTTCTTTCTTCTTTCTTTCAATAAGTATTTCTTGAGCTTCAGCTCAGTGCTAAGGACCACTTGAAACCAATTACAGATGAATTCTATTTCCCACCTGCAGTGTATATAAAATCATGTAACTAGGGGAAACGATGCTATAAAGACAGTTTTTTTAAGTTGGGTTAAGTCTACAGAGAAGCAATGAGGTGATGGCAAGCAGAATAAAGGGAGTTAATGCCATTGGTTATAACTCAGGGGTGTTCTCAAAAACTGGGTTGTCCCATCTTTGACCATACAACTTACACATCAGGCAAAAAAGGCCAAACAATATTATCTGAGCTTCTATAGCAGTGGTTCTAAACCTCTCAATTTGTAGCAATGAGAATACATAATGTATATCAGGTATTTACATTCTGAATCATAACTAGCAAAATTGCAGTTTTGAAGTAGCCACCAAAATCATTTTTTGGTTTGGGGTCACTGCAAATTGAGGAACTGTATTGTGGGGTCACAGCATTAGAAAGGTTGAGAACCACTGCTCTATAGCATTAAAGAGGGGCTGTTTTGTAATATATTAATGACACTATTGTAAAATTATGCACGTTGGGTCCATGTCTATAGAACTCAGGTCTTATTCTTGCAATCTATTTAAGAGAAACTAGCCATATATATATATATATATATATATATATATATATATATATAAAGAAATAGATGAAAAATAAAGAAAGTTATACAGAGTGAAGAAAAGATAGTCCCATAGCACCAAGGGAATACAAGTTAGCTTCCCTTTTTGGTAGTTAGTGAGACAAAAAAGTCTTGCAGAAATTGATAAGGAGAGAGGAGAAGGGAGGACATTAAAAAATAAATAAGGTCCAAAGACTTATGACCCAGAAGCTAGATCCTCTGCCTATGGACACCATGATTACAGAGAGTAAAGGCAACACAGGTTATGGACACCTACAATTCTTCAAATCAATGCAGCCAGGGGAAAGAATCAGTGGCTGTGCAATTTTCCTTGTGGAAACATTCCCAGTGAACAATGACCATCTCTCTGTACGTGCACTGTTAGACAGCAAGAGCTTTGTCATGCTCCATCTCCAGGATGAACAACTACCTCTCTCCTTAGGTTGCTGGAAAACGCCAAGCAGAGTCCTCTATAAATCCCAGGGCCCCAGGATAGCTCATAAATTTCTCAGTGGGAAGGTTACAGTTTAGTGTTAAAATGTTGGGTAGCAGTAAAAATCTGTTCTTACCTGCAGAGTATAGCTGAGTTATCTGAGGCCTCTGGCTCATTTGGAGTATAACAATACAAGGTCTTTTGCAACTAAAGTAACTCCAGATGATGTCCTTGTTTTTTTGTTTGGTTTTGTTCTGTCCCTTGATTACTCCAAAATTTGGTTCATTGGCATCCCCTATTTCTGACTTCCTTCTTTCCTTCTTTCTTTCCTTCCTTCCTCCCATCTTTCCTTCTTCCTTCACTTTTTTCTTTTCTTCCCTCTTTTCCTTCTTTCTTTTTCACATTCACTTTCTCTCCCTTCTTTAGTTCCTAGTACTACTAGTACTAGTACTACTAGAAGTACTACTTCTTTCCTAGAATCACTTTCTAGATCTCAAATTGTGTGTAGTAAAGTGATTCATTTGAATCTTATATTCAGATTCAGAGGTGTCAAACTCATAGGCACCCTCTATTAAATATGATTAGGAAATATTTAACAAAATAAATGAGAATATATTAAAACCTATAAAATATTAATGTGATTTTCTAAGTTAATATACAGCCTATAGGGATACTTATATATGATTTAATGCCCTCTCCCATTTCTATTTGTTTGGCATCATTGACAGAGGGAACCATAAAATCATTTAAGTGACCTCAAACATTACGTTGATAAAAAAGCCTACTGTTTAGTGTCAATCTTCTGATATTGTTTGGCTACAAGACATAGAATACTGTGGTATCTAAAAAATTGTGAATGTCACCCAGAGGGCAGAGGACAGCCAACAGTGGGAGCAGCTATGTGAGAAGGTTGCTATGCCAGGAATGGTGAAAGAGAGGTAGAGTAAAGGAATGGAAAGCAGAATTATTTGATATGTCTAGTGTGAAAGATAATCTTTGGAAAGACCGTGTGATTCCCTTTTGATGTTCCTATGATGTTAAGAAAGGGCAAGGAATGATCCTTTAAGCGACCCTCAAGGATAAAACTATGGGATGATGTAGACATAAATCACACAGCATGATCAAACATAGACGGGTTATAGCCTGTGATGTTGGAAGGAACTTCCATGTTGATGAGATTACAAGTCCTTATGAGTTTAAGTTTGAGATCAAGTGTAGGATTCTATTTCCTCACCTGTAAATTGAGGGGATTAGAATAGACTGTTTCTGAGGTCCCTTCCAATCCAATGACTATTGATTTATGACTATTTCTCCTTTTTGTTCTAAAAAAGCTTGGTTACTGGAGCAAAGAATCTCCTGCTGGGCATAACAAACCTTGTAGCCAGACTTTGCTTAGACTTTTTTTTTTCTTAGTACTTTTGCTGGTCTCATGTCTGAAGCAGGGCCTGTTGCTATTCAAAAAGAGCTTAGAATTGAAAGAATATAACCATTTGAAAAAGGTTTTCATAAAGAATAGCTTTGTGGTTAGTGCCAGAAGGAAAGGAAGGAAGGAAGGAAGGAAGGAAAGAAGGAAGGAAGGAGGGAAGGAAGGAAAGAAGGAAGGAAGGAAGGAACGAAGGAACGAAGGAACAAAGGAACAAAGGAACGAAGGAACGAAGGAAGGAAAGAAAATCCTCTATAGTGTTGTCCCTAGTGAAGCATCAATGGAAAAAACACTGAATAGAAATTTTTAGTCTAGAACAGGGGTCCCCAAACTTTTTACACAGGGGGCCAGTTCACTGCCCCTCAGACTGTTGGAGGGCTGGACTATTAAAAAAAAAAACAACTATGAACAAGTCTGTATACCACTGTCTGGGATAGCAGAGGCTGCAGCACTGGCTGTGTTGGGCCTGTCACACCTTGCAACAGACCCATCACCACCACCACTATATGGAGCAGCTGTATATATACAGAGCAGAATCCCCTCCCCCAGATCACATTCAGCTCACCATGCTGAAGTCTTCCATTGAGCAGCCACATGATCCTTTGCTTGGCGCCTCGTTCTCATTCATTTACTCTCAGATCAAGGTGCCACACAAAGGATTATGTCACCGGAAGTAGTACTGTACGTGAGTGACGCCATGCTTTGTGGCCTGCCACATACAGTGCTCCTCTCACTGACCACCAATGAAAGAGGTGCCTCTTCTGGAAGTGAGGTGGGGACCAGATACATGGCCTCAGGGGCTGCATGTGGCCCATGGGCCGTAGTGTAGCCCCTCTATACACAAGAAGAACATCCAGTGGACATAAGGTATCTAAGAAGCAACAACAGGGTCAGGCCTGGTAGAAGTTTTCTTATAAAATTCCAAGAAACATCAACAGTCCTGCAGCAATGGAGAAATGAGTTATTTTTCCATGTATCTACTGTGGCCATATGTGTTCACTACATGTGTACCTCTTTTCCCTTGATACTTAGCCTCTTCTTACTGAGTGTGTGTATATTTTTGGAAGAGAATGCCTGAGATTTACGGAGGACATATTGTATTGAGACTTTTCTTAGAATATGATTTCATTAAATATCTTTGCTTTGGATTATTTTTTGTAGCTAACTTTTAAAGATAAATACATTAGTTGGGCTTATGATTTGTGGTTTTATAATGAATGTGAATTCACAGAGAACCCTGAACTGGAGTTGTATCATCTGGGGGAGGTGTCTTATCATGCAATTTAGGGAGTGACCAGAAGGACTACATCAATATTGAAGAACTTTATTTGAGTGTTCTAATGAACACAAAACCATTTAACAGATACATAATACCTCCTCCAGAGACGAGAGGTCCTAGGCTCAAACCTGGCCTCCTATATTTCCTAGCTGTATGACCTTGGGCAATTCACTTAACCCTCATTGCCTAGCCCTTACTGTTATTCTACCTTGGAACCAATATATAGTTTTAAATCATGTATATGATAATAGCAGGTACCAAATTTCCAGAATTAAGACACTAAGGAAGCTTTTTAAATACTGGGCTTTGGAAGACAAAGGTCTATTTTTTTGTTTTTTTTTAAAGATACAACCTAATACTATACTTGGAACACAATAATTTTTACACCGGTTAAAGGATTATAAATCTAGTGTTCCTCTATCAGGCACAGATCTCAGGGATTTTCCTGGATGAGTAATTTAGTCTGACATTAGAGACTAGGATTTAGAGAAGAAGAAGAGAATAAGCATTTACTAAGTGCCTGCTATGTACCGGCACTGTGCTTTTCAAATACTATGACATTTGATCTTCACAACCCTGGGAAATAGGTACAATCATGATTCCAATTTTACCATTGAGGAAAAAGGGGCAGAAGTGATTTGCCTGGGATGGCACAGCTAGCACTCAGGCCTTTCTAATTCCAAGGTCAGAACTTTATCAACAGCATCCTCGAGCAAACTAGGATTGCTGATCCAGCTCTATTACTAACTAGATGTCTAAACTGGGAGGAGACCTTAGTTCTTTAGAGCTGGAAGAGCCCCAAGAGATGATCAAATACAAACTTCTTACAGGGCAAATAAATTCCAGGAGGAATAAAATAAGTTTCTTAGGGTCATGAAGCTGATGTGTGGATCCATCAGAGCTCAGCTCTTCAGCCTTCTTGGCATGCTTGGGGTGGCAGCCCCTCTCGGGCCACAAGTCCTGCTTCTAGTCCAGCCCATACAACCATCATCTGGGGAATCATTTTCTGTGGAGAAGGGGTTAGCTATCTCTACCACCTGCTAACCATCTGCCTCTCACAGGGTAGGAATGCCAGACTAGCTGAATCAGCCAAGCACCCTGAAGGAGAGACAAGAGGCAGCATGCACCAGGAAAGTCAAACCACTACTGATATCTCTCCTTGCACCCTGATGGAGCCAATCCAGGACCCTGAACCCAAGAGCTTTAGGAATGACAATATTGAACCTGGCTATCATCCTGGGAAGCCACCCCAGTGACAACTGCTCCTCTAGGTGCCAGACCCAGAAAAGAACTTTCTTTTCACCAAAGCCATTGGCATTATCCAATGATTTAGCATCAGAAATTGATCAATATCAGTGGAAATTACATTTAAAAATTGTCATTAGCATTTGCTTTGCTACTTGTACCTTAAAGGACCATGGGACCTCTCTATTTGACTTGTAGCTCACCTTCCATATGGGTTGCCTGGGCTATTAGAATGTGAATTCCTTGAGAGCAGAAATTGTCTTAATTTTCTATTTGTATCTCTTTGTGCTTTGCACACAGTAAATGCTTAATAGAAGCTTTATTCATTCATTTATTCCATTGTGCACCATAGGCCCTTGCTTCCTCAATTTTAAATGAGATTAATAATCTCAGGTCATGTAATGCAAAAAACTGGATAGCAAAATGTCTACAATAACCCTTTATGTAACTGAAGTAGGCTTTCATGAAACCTACTGCCTGAATTGGGCTTCAGGGAAAAATATACATTTCTTGTCCCTTTTTTTCTCCCTCAAGGGGCTAATTTTCCAAACCACAAATTATTGTCACTTTTGTCCCAGATATATTTATTCAGTTCTCCACATCTCACTCCAGAATCTAAAGACTGATCAATTTTATAAGACACTAATTTTTATACTTAAATCTCTCTTTGAAAACGCCTGGGATTTAATAGGACTTGATTTATAATTGCTGTTTCATCCATGCCAGAGAACTGACTGTTTCTAAAATCCACGTCATGTTTCCCTAGGAAATCTTGGCTTTGACTTGGATGAATATGTATGACTTAACTGGTAAAAAGGTTTACCTGGCAAAATTTTATTTCACAAAATCACAGAACATTAGAGCCAGAAGGAGGCTTAAAGCTCATCTAGTACAATCCAATCCCTGTCTTTTGTCATTTTCTTTTGGGGTGATGAAGACTGTTCTCTTTAAGGAAAGATGTCAGTGTACTTTAAGTACTTTAAGACATGCCTACTCTGAGTGTGAATGACAAAAATCACTGACTTTCATAGCAATGGAACAATTCCTTGGTTTTGGACAATGTCTCTGAATCATCTAGTTTTCCAGCCATTTTATGGGCTTAGCTAGCATTCCAGGGATTTTGGTAGAAGAAGCCTATGACCAATCACACTGTAGTGTATAGTTTCAAAACAAAAAGAGATGCAAGAGAAAGCACGTCAGATTCTCTCAGCCATCTATCTGGTATCATTTGCCTTTATTTAATGATGAAAGCCCTATAGTCTTCTCAAACTAATTTGATTAAGGAATTTCTTTGCACTTTGTTAGGAGATTGTAGGAAAACTTCTGAACACTTCATTTATTTGACCCCCTTCTTTAATACTTTGTTGTTACAGCTGGAAAAGTCTTTGATCCTTTCTCATATAATTGAATTGCTAGCAATCTCTCCCAAAAAACCAACCAACTATTGAAGTTGTGATTTTTTTTCTTATTTAAAGATAGTCAATTAGAATGATACTTTCTAGCTTTGTGTCCATCTCCACTTTCTCATCTGTAAAATGGGGATATTACTATTCACCTTATTTAGTTTGAAAGGTATTAATCATTTAAAAATATCATTATTTGGCATTTTAGGTGGGCAAAGCACTTTATAAATTTTAGCTCATTTTATCTTCACAGCAGTTCTAGAATAGATGTACTCTGATTATTCCTATTTTATAGATGAGGAAATTAAAGCAAAAGTTAAGTGACTTATTCAGAGTCATACAAATATCATGTATCTGGCACTGGATTTGAACTTGGGTTTTTCTGACTCCAGGCTCAGTGCTCTATCCACTTCAAAACCCAGGTGCCTACATCATTGTAAGAAAATATTTTGTAAAGCCCTTTAGTTGTCTGAATTGTTATCTCTCGAGGTCTTCAAATAGAGATGAGATTATTATTTTTTTGAAATGTATAAGGGATTTCTACTCAGGAATATTCATTTCCAAGATTAGAATCATAAAACCAGAGAATCCAAGATAGTAGAAATCTCAGCTATAATCTAAAGCAACTCATCTGAATAGGTATCTATTTGATCATCCTGACAAGCTGCCATCCATCCTCTACCTGAAGATATATACTGAGGAGGAACTCACTATCTCTAAAGGCAACTCCTTTTAAGCAGAGTGGGTCAAAACACTAGGCGATGTATGTGGGATGATTTTAATTGTGTTCAAAAGGCTTCACTGAGAGAAAGCATAGTTCAGCTGAAAAAAAAAAACCCAATTGCTGAATTTTAAGTCAGATGATCAAAGTTTCAATCGTGGTTCTGTCACTTACTACCTGTATCAAATTGGGTCATTTCAAATTTCTGGGCCTTGGTTTTGTCATCTGTAAACTGAAGAAATAGAGCTCCTCTGTGGTCTTTTGAAGGCAGAAAAGTTGAAACTACAATTGATTCTTTTGGCCTTGGAATAGTTTCCAGTCCTGACAGCCCTCATGAAAATGCAAATAACTCTGGAACATAAAAAGTCTTCAACTTTATCAGTTGTTAAATTCTTGGAAAGTTGTTAGAAAAATGACATGGTCTACACTCTCAAGGAGGTTCTAATGTATATGCCTACCAGGAAGGTGCACATGGATAGCCAATAATGCCAGGAAATAAGTTCAGAGTAGGATCTCATTATGAGGACTAGATGGAAAAAGAAAGACATTCCAGGTTACATACCTTTATGTATGCTACTTATTTAATTGAGTTTCAGTTTCTTCTTCTGCAAAATGTGCATAATAATTTAATCTCTGTAACTCATGCAATTTATATCTCCACTGTTACAGTAAACGCTAGCATTTCTTTTTAAAAATCCTCTGAAGCTGCAAAAAAAAAAAAAAAATAGGGAAGACTATGGGCAGGACTAGGATTTACTCTACCAAGGAATACAATTTTATGAAAGATGCTAAAGACGAGTGGGGAAGGGGCAGGGGTTAAGAAAGATCTGATATAGGAGGTAGCATTTGAACTATGTGTTTTTCATTTTTCATTTCATTTCCTTACTTCTCCCTTTCTCCCTTCCTGAGCCCCGCACTGGTCTAATATTTGGAGTCAGCTCTTAAGCATAGCTATTTAAGATCTCTTTCAGGCAGAATGAAATTGAAGATCAGAGGAGAAAGGAGAGAATGAGAGCAGGTAAAGAAATGGGGAGATGGATATTCTTTTCACTGATACCTTTTTTATTCAAAGATTTTTTTATTTTCTCAATTACATGTAATAATAATTTTCAACATTTGTTTTCCAAAATTATAAGATACAAACCATCTCCCTCCTTCCTTTCCCTCTACCCACTCAGAGAGAGTACACAATTTGATCTGTGCCATTCATGTATTATCATGCAAAACACACTTCCATATTGGTTATTGTTTTCACTGATAAAAAAATTAAATGGTTTTGATTCTGTCTTATACTTTCACTTTCCTCTTCTGAGACCTATAGTCTACTTTGAACTGTTAAGAGCCAAAAAAATGTTGAAACAATTACAGAATTCAAATCCACTACCTTGACTAAAGCCTTCCATTTCTTAAACACATCATTAACTTCTCCCTGGAATCACCAATGAATTGGAGGCATTCACATTCTAACCCCCTTTAAAGCTGAGGTTCTTAATCATTCTTAATTTGGATTAAAATGTTTTTGACATGTGTGCTGCTAAATCATCAGACTAAATAGCAAATACTCTTTCTCTGTTATGGTGAATTAGTCAACCTAATTCTCAAAATCTGTCACAATGACTATAGCACAATGGAGGTGATTTAAACATGGGCAATTTTATTTATGGTTCTTCCTTTTTCAAGTCTTGGATGAAAGAGAAAACATTTCCACCTCTATAAGGAACAGAAATTCACAATTATGAATTTTAAAGAGGAGATAGATTGAGTTCACTCTTTTTCTTTTGTCCAGAATAAGCAAAGATTTAGTGAGAATTCTTTCTGGACAGTGTAGGTTCTATAGTCTGCCCTCCCTACCTTGGGAAGTAAGTGTGCATAAAACAGAAAATATTGTACTTTACCTATGTGAAAAACCATGCATAATTCAGCAGAGAAAGTGAACCATAATCTCTTTACACTGTTTGGGTAAATGGTTTATGCTTTGAAAACTGAGAAATTTTCCAGATAGCTGTGAAAAGTCAGATTATATTTCTATTCAATACAAGTATCTGTCACAACTGGAGGCTCCTGCAATCTATCCTGAAAACCCAAGGGGTCAGCAGAAATGTCTACTGTCCTAAAATCTAAGGCAGCAAATAAAACGTGGAGCCAGGAGGCATGCTAGGAGGGGGGGAAATAAGGTAATGTATCTCCTGTTAGATAGATGAGCAGACTAAGGGGGGTTGCTGAGTACCTGATGCTTCAAGTACAAACAGGCTTTTTAATGAACTTTTGGACCACAATATGTTTAAAAAAAAAAGAAAGAAAGAAGCAGTAGCAATTGGCAGCAATAACACAGACTTGAAGTTGGAAGGTTCAATAAGAGACCATTTAATATAATCCCTTTGTTTTATAGATGAGGAAACTGAGGTTCAGTAGGTGAGGTGTTTCCTAAGGTCATACAGGTAGTAAATATCAGGTCCAGTGGTCTTTCCACAATGCCATATCACCATATTTTGAAAGAATATCAATAAGCTAGAGAATATCCAGCAGATGAATAAGAAAACAGAAGATTAAAGTCCAGACAGACTACATAAGGATCTACAAAAGGAAGTGAAGATATGTAGGATGAAGAGGACTATTGTTGTTTAATCTTTTTTCAGTTGTATCCATTTTTTAATGACTCCATTTGGGGTTTTCTTGGCAAAGATAATGGAGTTATTTGCTATTTTCTTCTCTGGCTTATAGGAAAATGAGGTGAACAGGGTTAAGTGACCTGCCCAGGGTCACATAGCTGAGGACAGATTTGAACTCAAGAGAATGAATCTTCCTGATTCCAGGTATGGTGCTTTATCTACTGTGCCACCTAAATTGCCCACACACAAAAAAATGTTTATGGAGGATATGATGTTATTATTTGAGTATCTGACGGCATGTCATGTGAAAGAGGATCTACACTTATTCTACTTAGTACCAGAAAGCAGAACTAGAAATGCCAGGTAGAAATTTCAAAAGGACAGATTTTGGTTAAATGTAACAAAACTTAACAATTAGCACTCTCCAAGAGTGGGTTCTTTCATCACTGGAGTCTTTCAAACAAGGATTAGATGTCCACTTGTTTGGGATATTGTAGAAGGTACCAAGTATCATCTGGATAAGATGAACTCCCTCCTGACTCTGAGCATGTACACATAATAAATACTTTAAGAGATAAGTAAGTAAAAGAACCAGTAAAATCTACCCCTAAAACTTAAGGGAATTTAATATTAGAGTATGCTTTAGAAATCATTTTATCCAGTCTTTTCATCTTATATGTGAGTAAACAGACGTAGAAAGAGAAGGTAGCTTCTTGGGGCCACTTAGCAAGCCAATGGAAGAGTTGGACTCCCTCCTCATTTATCTCTTTAACATTATCTCTTACTATTATTCCATTTAGAATGAAGATTTCCTGCCTACAATGAGTATTTCCCCTTCTGGGCCATTGCTCATGTCTTCCTTTTAGCCTAGCAAATTCTTTCATCTCCTCATAAGTCACTAGTTCAAAACTTACTTCCTCAAGGACAATTTTTTTTTCTGAATAACCAAAGATATTCTGATGATTCTTTTGTTCTCTATTAACATAACACTCAAGGACTTATCCAATTTAGTTCTTAGTCAATTTAGACCATTCCAGGCAAATCCTGCTTTTTGAATTTGCAGACAGTTCATATACAGTTAAAAAACTCTCTTCATTTACTGACTTTTCCCAGAGTTGGAGATCTATGTAACTCCACCTCTAATTAATCGTTTTCAAGAAGAGAATAAATGACCAACTGCTCTAGAAGTGTTCTGGCAGGAGCCAGCTTTCCCTGGCAGAATTCCACGGCTTCATTTATTTGTTCCTTCATTAGAAAAGAGTTGGGTTGGGATAACATAACAGCTGTCCTTTATGAGGAATCAGTGGTCAGGGAAACAAGTCTCTGGAGTTTCAGCTTCCAGATAGTAATTCCATACCCTAAACCATTTCCGTTCATAGCTTAGCTTAGCAGGATGATTTAAACTGAGAGCAGAATAGCACAGGACATAGGTAACTCTGGGAGACTAAGAAGTGAAGTGAGGTGAGGGAGAGAAGAGTGCAAAGACTGAGGGAGGATATGGGAAGAAACCAGAGAAAAATTTTACCTAATCCACAATTGTACTAGAGGCTAATCCTGGTCCACAACTCAAAATAATGTTGCTCCCACTTTTTTTTTACATGTATCATAGATTGCTACCTCCATCTTGGATCCAAGGCAGGAGCCTGGAGCCAAAGCGTTCTCAAGGTTGTTTGCAGATAGAAGATTCTTCAGTCTATCACCAGGGCAAAGTATGTAGAAATGATGGGAATCCCACCCTTCATTGCACATAGCCACACAGATACCTGACCTTCATACAGCACTTTATATACAATATCTCATTTGAAAGTTAAAATATCCTGTAATGTAGGTAATAAAACTCTTGGTATCTCGATTTTGCATGAGGAAATTAAGACTCATGGGCGTTGGATAAATAAATTTTATACACACACACACACACACACACACACACACACACACACACATATATATATATATATATATATATGTTTATATTGCCTATTATGTGCCAGACATATCTATTCCAAGGCAGAAGAGTGGTAAAGGCTAGGCAATTGAGGTTAAATGACTTGCCCAAAGTCACAGAGCCAGAAAGTGTCTAAGGCCATTTTAAACCCAGGATCTCCCATATGTAGGCTTGGCTCTCTATTCACTTTTTACAAATATGATCTGATTTGATTATCACACCAGATACAATTATCCAATTTCATAGAAAAGGAAATGGAGACAACAAGAAGTTAAGTGATTTATCCAGAATCCTACAGCTAGAAAGTTGCTAAGTTTGGGTTTGCATTTATCCTGACTCCAGAACTCTCTTCTTCACCACCAGCTACCTCAAAAGTTGAATGACTTGACCAGGGTTACTCTACAGGTGTCAGAAAGATATCTGAGCCCAGGGCTTTCATCTCAGATTTATAAGGAGATGCAACTCTAGAGGCCATCAATTCTAAAGCAAAGAGCTGATTACTTGTTGGTTTTTGTGAGATTAAAACTTCACAATTATCACATAGTTTGTAAGTATTGAGAGACAGGTTTGAACTTTGGCTGACTCTAAATCTATCCTGCTTTCTGTTTCATCCCTGTATGGTACAATTCTACCATTAGACCTAGATCTCCAAAAAATAAAATAAAATAAAATAAAATAAAATAAATAGCATTTATTTGCTCCTTCATTAGTAAGGGGCTGGGTTGGGATAATATAATTGCTGTCCTTTATAAGGATCAATGGTCAGGGAAACAAATCTCCTGAGTTTCACTTTTTATAGAATTTTTTAACAGAATAAATTTTTTTAAAGAATAAATTCCCTAAACCATATCAAGAAGTAGTAGTACAAAGCAAAATAAAGGATCTAGATATTCTGAGGTGTCAGCAAAGAAAGAAACAAAAAACTTGACCAAAGTTAAGCTCTCAACATCAGTGACAAGGAAAAAGTATCCACTCAAAACATCTCAGCTGAACCAGTCTGATGCATGGAAGGGACCGAGGACATTTATTTTTCAGAAAATAAGGGTTTTTGTTAAATATCATTTTTTTAAAGAAAATAAGTGTTTTCATTAAATACTGAACATTTTATGTGTCTCCCCACCCCATTGCACAAAATTGCCTATAAGCACCTCTTTCTGGTCCTTAGCCTCTATCTTAAGGTAAGGGGATAATCAAGGCTGATTGGGAAGAGTTTTAGGTGAGAACAAGATGAAAGAGAGGGTCTTCTCCACTTGTTGCCCTAGTGAATCTCTAGTAATGCAGTCACTGATGATTGACTACAGTTTATACCTCTGTTGGGATATAGTATCATGGAACTTCAAGAATCATATAGCTCAATTTCTACCTTGTTCATTTTACAGTTGAGAAAATGGAGACCTAAAAGGGATCAGTGACTTGTCTACAGTCACTTGGATTGTAAGTGACTGAAGTGGAATTTGGACTCAGGTCCTCTGACTTCAAATCCAGTTCTGCTTCCACTTCTACCATCTGTCATGGGCCAAGTATTTACCAGACACCTCCTCTGTTCCCAGACTCCCGTTCAACACTGTATAACAGAAAAAGAAACATTCATGATGTCTGAACTTCAAGAGTTCATCGTCTAGTAGGAAGGACAAGACCTATATATGTGAAGCAATTAGAGAACACCAATGGTCTGTTTATAATCAAGTGCTGGAGAGAAACTCATTGTAAATGTTTTAGGCCAGTGAGACAAATACATGTTAAACAACCTGTTGGGGTACAGGAAAAATATTAGAAATTCTATTTCTGATGTTCATTTTCAAAGAAAGAACTGAGGAGTGGAAACACAAAAGACATAATCTATATATTTTGCTAGATGTTGCCTTCTATGGTGTAGGGAGGGGAGGGAAGAGCTGAAAAAAATTTTAAATAAATTTTATTTGTATTTTCATCTAAAAGAAGTTAAACTTTAATAATATTCAATCTATAAATTGACATTATTCTCTCATTTGTTTTTTGTTGTTATTGTTGTTGCATGCATGTTGTTTGCATGGTATGCAAAGAATCTTGAGGCAAAAGAGGGAGTTCCTCTAAGCAGAAGGTTTGACAGTGGAACCTTTACTGGATAATTCACTAAAGTGAATTTACAAATTATATTTGTTCCTACTAGAAGAGCCTTCACCAAATAGATGAGTGGTTTTAAAAGATTCCTGCAAAGAAACTTTGAGAGTTAGGCAACAAATAGAAACAGTGAATAATGAGAAAATGAGGGAGCAATAACTTCTCTTTCTAGTGTTCCTTTCTTTGTTGGCCACATTTCAAGGTGAAAACAATGAGAATCTAATCAGTTTTGATGAGAAGTCAGCCAAGAAAACCTTGAATTATCAAGATTATTTTGAAATGTAGATTTATATCTACTATCTTTAATGAGCAACTTTGCCCTTGGTATATGTTGTACTTTGAGATGTAAATGTATCACCTACGAAAATCTCTCATATTTAGACACTTTAAAAACTTGAATGTAGAAATTTTAGCCTATTTGAAGTATTCCAAAGAATTTTGAAACTATTTGTTAAAAATATTGAAATAGAATACTTTCCAATTAACTCACAAGAACAACTGACTGACATCACAGAACAAAGAGATTTACTCATCAAATTTTTCAACAAAAACTGTTACATACTTTGTGGATGGGATTGAATAATGAGTATCTTGATTTAATAGTTGCAGCTAAAATGCATTTCCATTTGGTTCCATGTATTCCTGTGAGGATTACTCTTTTTTAAAAATTTTATTTAATTAATTCCGACTATTTTTCCAGGATTACAAAAATCATGTTCTTTTCCTCCCCTCCCATAGCCAATGCACAATTCCACTGGGTTTTACATGTGTCATTGGTCAAGACCTATTTCCATATTATTGATATTTGCACTAAATTTGCATTTAGGGTTTATAACCCCAATCATACCCCCACTGACCCATGTCATCAAGTAGTTGTTTTTCTTGTGTTTCTACTCCCACAGTTCTTCCTCTGGATGTGGATAGTGTTCTTTCTCATAAGTCCCTCAGAACTGTCCTGGATCACTGCATTGCTGCTAGTACAGAGGTCCATTACATTGTACCACAATGTATCAGTCTCTGTGTACAATGTTCTCCTGGTTCTTCTCCTTTCACTCTGCATCAATTCCTGGAGATTGTTCCAGTTCACATGGAATTCCTCCAGTTTATTATTCCTTATAGCACAATAGTATTCCATCATCAACAGATACCACAATTTGTTCAGCCATTCCCCAATTGAAGGGCATCCCCCTCAATTTCCAAGTTTTTGCCACCACAAAGAGCGCAACTATGAATATTCTTGTACAAGTCTTTTTCCTTATTATCTCTTTGGGGTACAAACCCAGCAGTGCTATGGCTGGATCAAAAGGAAGGCAGTCTTTTTAGTGCCCTTTGGGCATAGTTCCAAATTGTGAGACATACTCTTTGACTATGAAGTCCATTAAAACCAAATGCCAAGGGGCAGCTAGGTGACTCAGTGGATTGAGAGCCAGGCCTAGAGACAGGAGGTCCTAGGTTAAAATCTGACCTCAGACACTTCCTAGTTGTGTGACCATGGGCAAGTTCACTTGACCCCTACTGCCTAGCCCTTACCACTCTTCTGCCTTGGAACCAATACTGGTTCCAAGATGGAAGGTAAGGGTTTTAAAAAAAAAGAAACCATATACCAAAATAAACTGAGATCAACCTTTGAATTGCTATATTGAAGTTTTTAAACCAAGATCTGAAAAAAGCCAGTTATAGTGATCTCTCTGAAATATTACTTTATGGAAAGGAAAATGTTTTGTGCTATTAATAAAATAATTTTTTAAAAATATTGTTTAACTTCTTTTTTATTTTAAACTTTTAAATTACTTTCTTTGCAAATGCTTTAAAATGTATATAATTCTGGGATAGAAATATATATGATTATAACTAGGCATATATTGAGAGTGATCATAATTTAATATAATGTTTTACTGGCTCAATCAAAATATTTTAGATACCACTGTTTTAGATGTTCAGAGAAAAAAATATTACTCTGGGCTACATCTAATATGGAGACTGTAAAATAGAGGAGATGAACTTTGAAGGCTGAAAGGGAGAATGTACTGTAGTCTGAGAGATCAGAAGCAAAGGCAAAGAGATGAAAATTAGCATGAAATGTTCAGACATGAACAGTTATAAAAAGGGCTTGATTAGAGTAGAAGGTTAGGCACAAAGTGCTTCATCATGACTTGGAAGTGACTCTGGATTCCTGATGCCTATACCTACCTTACTTACCATCAAGTCATCTTAACTTTTGCCCTTTCATTGGACTTCAATGACTCTAGAAGAGAGAGTGAGGCTGACCACTTTGTGCAACTCTGCCTCACTTGAGTCCAATTTAGGCTTCAGTCAAAAGACATCACTCATGATGTATTTTGGTCCTCCTCAAGTACAAAGGGCAACAACCAATGAACTTATCTTACTTGAAAATATTTGAATACAGGCTGGAGAGACACCAAATGTCTGTTATCAGAAGAGCAGCCAAGCTAAAGTCAGAGAATCTCATCACCAGAAATTTGACCTCTAAAGCCATAAATTTGTGACTATTCTAAGTATCAAGATCAGTTAAATCATGGAGACAGTGGGGGGGGGGAGGGAATACCCAAAGGGATAAAGAATTTGGGAATGACTGAAACAACCAGTATTGGATCATATTGTAATTAAGGAATTTGAATTTAAATTTTCCATAGGCTATGAGGAAGAACTAACAGATTTTAATTTAACTTAATTTAATTTAATTTTCCATAGGCTATGAGGAAGAACTAACAACTTTTAAAGCAGAAAAGTGATGGTATAAAATAATGGTGTGAAGGGACCATTGAGACAAATTTTGCAAGTGAAATGAAGATAATTCAGGTAAGAGGTGATGAAAGCTTGGATTAGGACAATGACAGTAAGGGTTGGAAGGAAAGAGACAGGTTTGAAAAGGTCAGAGGAAGAATGGACAGATCTTAATAACTAATTTGATTTTGGTATGGTGACCATATGTTTCAGATTTTTTTCAAGACAACCTCTGTTTCAAGTATTCTATCTCATCTTTATAAGCCATTGAAATATCCTAAAGATCCTAGTGTTTCAGTAAATAATTGAATGGATAATGAGTGAGGAAAACACCATTGCATTGATGTACAGCACCTCACATGAAGTAGGCACATAATGAATGATAATTGGATTGAAATTCAATTGCAATTAAAAATGATTGAGAATCATAAAAATAGAGGCTCAGAACTTGAAGAAACATTAAGATTGCTTCTAAGAAGGAATGAATACTGGGATCATTGAATCATAGATTTGGGATTGAACTAGGGTCATCTAATTCAGCAGTTTTAAAAATGAGAAAACCAAGGTCAAGAAAGGGGATATCACTTGCCCAACCCAATGATACACAGATAGCAAATGATAGATTTATGGTTTATCTCATAATTTCTCTGGCTCTGGATTTAGTATACTCTCTACAGCAATAAGCTGCCTCTACTTCTCATGAATTATAACATATATAGCTATGTAGATGAGATTTAGATATATGATGAGATATGTCTATTTACATATATATTTTATGTAGTGTGGGCAGTGTACTGTTGACAGTCATGAACTACTTGAAATAAAGACCCATTTTTATCCTTTTGGAAGACTTTCCATAAAAATATTCCTAGAAAAAATAGACCACAATTTCCTATTTTGCTTTAAAAATATGTCCATTCTCAGAGCCATAACTATCAATTCTGGCACCTGTTTTAAATTTGTTTGGAGAAGAGAATGCCAGGAAAAGTAATGAGAGAGGTTGTTTAGGGTGGCCCTTTGGGGGAACACTTCAGGAGGAATTAGGAAAGGGGAATATCCCTGGAAAATCTGTTACCTTTAGCTATCCTGGGACAGTCTCAATTGACTCCATCCTAGTTATGGTTCTTATTCCCATAAGAAAAGAAGCACACATAAAAGGAATAATAAAGTGGAGGAGTTCCATGGAGACTGGAATAACCTCCAGGAACTGATGCAGAGCGAGAGGAGCAGAACCAGGAGAACATTGTACACAGAGACTAATACACTGTGGTATAATCGAACGTAATGGACTTCTCCATTAGTGGTGGTGTAATGTCCCTGAACAATTTGCAGGGATCTAGGAGAAAAAAACACTATTCATAAGCAAAGGATAAACTATGGGAGTGGAAACACCAAGGAAAAGCAACTGCCTGAATACAACGGTTGAGGGGACATGACAGAGGAGAGACTCTAAATGAACACTCTAATGCAAATATTATCAACATGGCAATGGGTTCAAATCAAGAAAACATGTAATGCCCAGTGGATTTGCGCGTCGGCTATGGGGGGTGGGGGGGTGGGGGGAGGAAAAGAAAAAGATCTATGTCTTTAATGAATAATGCTTGGAAATGATCAAATAAAATATAATTTAAAAAAAAAGAAAAGAAAAGAAGCACACAAATGTTGCTTCTAAAACAAAGGACAAAGCCCAGAGCTAAGGGAATATTGACTGCTCTGGGAACCAAGAAATAATAACAGCTGACATTTATTTATTTTTGCAAATGATTTTAGCTATATTATCTCAGTTGATAAAGAATTAGAATAGTTGAATTCACCACACTGATTCTTAATGACTTAGTGGATATTAAATTGTATTAACAAGCTATCTGAGCCCTCAATCAGTGGAAAATCAGCAGAGAATTGGCAGATATGATTAATGCATAGTTATCACAATCCAGTTAAGCCATATCCAAATAGTCATGTTTTTGTACTTCTCATTTTTCTTGGTTTGTAGATTTATTTGGTAATGTTTATTTTATATATTTATGGGATATAAATTAGCAAATGTGTTTTACTATTATAAATATTTATATTTTTTACATAAGTGCTGTTTTGTTATTTCTCAAGAGTTTTTAATATTTCTTCTCCTAAAGCTGTCCATGCCTCAGTTCTTATGCATACTCAAAAAAATAGCATCACCAGGCACCAGAAAATAACAACTAGAAGGAAAAACCTAATCTGTAGGAGAAAAAAAAAATTCTTCTTTTAAAACATGTATCAAACCCTCAAAGGATGACAGTCCCAGTATTTAGTAAAAATATGTTGGTAAATAAACTTGAATTTAAAATTTGCCATTGAAAATTCAAAAATAAGTTACTCTTTGTTGGATGATTAAGAGTTAAGCATTTTGGAGGCAGGTAGGTGATTCAATGAATTGAAAGCCAAAGACAGGAAATTCTGAGTTCAAATCTGACCTCAGATACTTCATAGCTGTGTGACCCTGGGCAAGTCACTTACCCCTCGTTACCTAGCCCTTACCACTCTTCTACTTTGGAACCAATTCACAGTATTGATTCCAAGATAGAAGATAAGGTTTTTTTTTTTTAAAGAATTATGTATTTCACTAATATTTGGCATATCACCAAAGACTAAATTAGCATTTTCTCAGTTGAATAATACAAATAATTGCTGTGTCTACCATATGGAGGACACGTGTTAGGAGCAGAGAATCAAAAGGGATCATGTTGGGGTAACAGGACTTTAATTTTTAATTTTTTTATTTTTAATCCTTTTTGTCTTACAAAATGTGTTCTATTATTGGCTCTGCTTTGGGGAACAGAGGTGAAAGACCAATTAGATAGCCAGTTAATTTCTGAAATCTCAATATGCTTATTCAGTTAAGATTAATTTATTTCTCCTGGAACCATTAGCCTAGAAGAGCCTCCAGATCAGGAGTTAATATGGGACTAAATTTTGTTTAGTGATTTATCCAGGGTTATTTCTGAGCCAAAGGCTTTTGTATAATGTGTGTTTCTTTAAAAATGGTTCTCTTCCTGCCTTTAATATTCAAACTATATTCCTCTAAAGATTTTTATTATCCCTTAAGCTAGAGATGGTCTCTCTATCTTCTGTAATATCACAAGACTTTATGCTTCTTTATTTTCAAAATATTTTTCAATATCAATTTAATGACAAGTCTTACTTGGTATTTATGGCCTTTCACAATTTGGTTTGAGCCTACCTTTCTAGGCTTATTCTACATTACTCCCATTCACTAACTCTAAAATCCTGCCAAAGAGGTCTACTTGCAATTCTTCCTATGCAACACTCCATATTCTTTCTCTACTTTGTTGATCAATCATGTCCGATTCTTTGTGATCCCATTTAGTATATTCTTGGCAAGGACACTGGTATGCCATTTCCTTTTACAGCTTATTCTATAGCTGAGGAAACTGAGGAAAATAGGGTTGAGTGACTTCCCCAGGGTCATTCGGCTAAATATGTGTCTGAGATCAAGTTTGAATTCAGTTCTTCCTGACTCCACTATCCAGTATATTACCTAGCTGCCATCTGTTTTTACACATATTACTCATGCCAAGAATCCACTCCCTCTTAATTTCCACCTATTAGAATCCCAGATCTTTTCTGACTCTACTATATCCTATTATCTCCCACTTAGTTTGTTTTATACACACACAGGCATAAAGATGATGCATTTCCTATATACGAGCTTTTCTCCCTAGTAGAATGCAAGGTCCCTGAGGAGCCAGTACTATTCCATTTTTGTTTCTGTATATCCAATATTCAAAACAAGGGCTGCTGTAGTATACACTTAACAAACACTTATTGATTGGCTTAAAAATGAATAATTAAATATATTTCCAAAATATAAATCAAAATGCCAATCAAATTTAAGTTTCCTGAGGGAAGGGACTATTTTGCTCTTCTTTTTGTAGTTCCAGTTCTTTGTATAGTGTCTTGCACATAGTAGAGAAGTGATTAAATGTTTAATTGAAAATCCTACCTAAATTCTCATCTTATCACATCCTCTTATATTTTAACAAAGTAGAATCAAATTAATAGATAATCTTATCAACAAGAAATTGTTTTTCTTTGTGTTCTCTTCTATTTCTGCCTAAAATTCCATTACTTTTGCCTGGGAAATGTCATTTGGTATAGTGGATGGGGTACTTTTGTTGTTCAGTTGTGTCTAATTCTACATGTCCCCATGTGGAGTTTTCTTGGCAATGATATTGGAATGGTCTTCTATTTCTTTCTCCAATTCATTTTAAAGATGAGGAAACTGAGGCAAACAGGGTCTAGTGTTTTGCCCAGGTTTACCCAGTTAGTTAGTGTCTGAGGCTAGGTTTGAATTCAGGAAGATGAGTCTTCTTGACTGAAGGCCCAGCACTCTATCCAATGCATCACCTAGCACTTTAAATGGAGTCCAAATTTTTGAATCATTTTATCTCCTGGGACTTATAGTTCTTTTCTATAAAATAGTACGAATAGCATTTGCATGGCCTGTCTTTATAATGTTGTTATGAATAAATCATTCTCTCTCTCTCTGTGTCTCTCTCTCTCTTTTTTCTCTCTCTCTCTCTCTCAAAAAGTTTAAAGTTCTTACTCTTCCCACTTACTCATTTCTCTATTTTCACTCTTTATTTTACAAATAAATTGCTAAAAAATCATTTGGAATTAATTCCTGATGACCACACTTGGATAAATTTAGTCCAAACCTTTTGTTTTTACCCCTTAAATTCAGGTCCTTATAGGATAGAAATATAAGTGGCATACTTAGGTTCAGATATGATAAAAATCAATTTGGAATTATGTCCCTAATATTACTAAATTGGGGATACCCTTTGACACAGTGATACTTTTAATTAGGCCTATTCTCCAAAAAGACAAAAGAAAGAAGACAAGCACATATAGGTACAAAAATATTTGCAGCAACCTTTTTTTTGAGGTGGCAAGGAAATGGAGACATGGAAGGGGCGGGGTTGGAGAAGTACTCACAAAAAGGGAATAGCTATAAAAATTATAGTATATTCATGGAATGGAATACTATTGTGTCATAAGAAATGCCAAAAGGATTGGGTTCAGAGAAACTTGGAAAGACTTTTGTGAAATCATGTGTCCAGCACAACCAGAAAAATAATTTATATAGTAATAGCATTATAAAGAAAATATAACTTTGAAAAACTGATTATGTTACCTATCTCTCCTGAGAGAGAGATGATATGCTTACGGTACAGAATGAGATACATTTTTGGACATGGAAATGTGGAAATTAATTTTGTACTCATGTACATTTCATAAAAGAGATTTTTTTTTCTTCTTTGAAGGTGAAAGGAGGGAGGGAAAGAAAGGAAACAAAAATTTCAATGTGGATACAGGTCAAAGCATACTATTTCCATTCTTTTTTTGGTGTGATTATTTTTTGGCTTTTGTTTTACACAAATTTCCTTTCACAAAAAATGGTAATATGTTTTGTGTGATCATACATGTATAACCTAGATCAAATTACTTGCTTTCTCAAGGAGGGTAAAGGAAAAGGGAAAGAAGGTAAAGAATTTGGATGGAAAATGTGTGTTAAAAATTATTGTATATGCAAATGGGAAAAATAAAATATAAAAAATTTCAAGTGACATACTGTTAAATAGGCAGATAATATAAAATCAAGAGTATTAGCAAGCTCATTTGACAGAAGAATCAGGATTGAAAAAGATTTTGACTGGTTTAGAGCAATGGACTCATATAAGTAATTATGAAATTTAAAAGGAACAAATGTACATTTGGGTTAAAGAGTTAATTCATAGTCATAAACTGGGAAAGATGTGGCTAGATAGCAGTTTGAAAAAAAAAACACATCAGGAGGATTTAAGTTAAACATCAATCAATCAAATAGCATTTATTAAATACCTACCATGCTACAAACACTGGAGATACAAAGAAAAACCAAAATCAAACAGTCTCCTATCCTCAAGGAGCTCATGATCTTTGTCTAATAGTAAAAAGAAGGCTATGATCCAAAGAAAGCTAATATGACTTCAGAATTCACTGAGATATTTATTGTTTATGAGGAAGAGAAGATCTCTCAGATCATCTAGTTCAAATGATTTATTTTATAAATGAGAAAACTGAAGTCTAGAAAAGTAAATAACTTTGACTAAGATTATACACAATGATTCAGTGGCAGAGACAGTGTTATAATTTGGCTTCCTAAATCCCAATCCAATGAATCCAGATTCTTTCAATTCTATGATTTTACCAATAGTGATGTTGTGAGAAAAGTAAATACTTTAGTATTTTGTTTTCTCTTCATTAAAAAATGAACTTATAGAAGCTCTGATGCATTGATGTTATGGGTAACCAATGTTTAGGGAAGCAAAAACAAAACTTCTAATGCTTTTCTTTTTGAAAGGAGCATAAAAATGTCATTGGCTTATATTCATATTCATCTTCCACAAAGTATGTGAACTTATGCTGTACTAAAACAATAAATTGTCTCTGTAATAAGACATGGGTAATTACACACTCTAGAGAAACAGTTCACATAACTTTAGTTGAATAAAAGTAACTGGTTTTTGAAGCCATAAGATCCACAACCCATATTTCCGAGATAGAGATTTGTAGCAGAAAGAGGGGTTTGGGTTATACTTCCTTGCATAAATTATAAAGAAAGTACAATTTAATTTGCAAAATGGAAACCACAGAAATCAATTAGGTATTCACTAGGGTGCATTATCATTCATGGACTCACAGAAATACTGCCTCCACAAGGAGGCAGTGTGACCTAGTAGAAAGAGCTAAGTGTAGGGTAGAGAATGGTGTCAAAATACTGTGATTTGGATTTCTAACCCTGTTGTTAACAAACTGTGTGATTTTGGATAATTCACTTCACTTTTCTGGACCTTGGTTTCCTCATCTATATTATGTGAGTTATTCTGGATGATCTCCAATTGCCCTTTCCATCCTTATTATATTCTATGATTCATGTTTTATTCTCTAAATAAGAAAATTCAGCATTTAACTTTTCTCTAAGAATAAATATCAGCTGAAAAAGTAGTCTCTGTTCTGGTGGGAGAAGTTTCTGATTGATGAAAGAGGATGTCTCTCTGACCCTCTTTTGAAAGGGAGTGCCAACAGGAAAAGGAATCATTCTTTATGGTAATAAGGAAATCCTATTTCATAAGCAAAATATGAATGAGAGAAAGTACAGCAAAAGATATTATGATGAAGAAGGAAATTTTGCCTGGTGGTGACTATCTTAAGAGTTCCAGGAGTCTCTCAGTCATCAACACTCTCTACTAGCATTAAATTCTATTCTATAAGTCTTTACCCAGGAAAGACAATGACCTTTAAGTTCTAGACTCCACAGGTTATGCAGCAGAAGGACCAGACACAGTTTCTAATATCAACAAACATATTTTCTTGCATTCATTGCACAATCATTTATTAAATACTTAGTTCAGATTACTGCATTTGGCACTTTAGAAAATGCAAAGCATAAGCCATAGCTCTTGCCTTTGTGATCTTAAAATGTAGCAGCAGGGATACAGACAAATCTGCAATTGTATATAATGGCAATAGGACACATAAAAATGGTATAGGAATATGAAGAAGGGAAGAATATTTCCAACTGGAAATAATCAATAAGAATTTCATGGAAATGGCATCATTAAGTAAGGATGACTCACATTCATATGTTGGGGAATAACATAAGATAATTTTTATTTAACCACTGACCAGCCTTGATAACAATCATTCCCATTCTATTCAACAAGAGATATCTAGTGCTAGCTCTCTCCCTTGCATTCTAGTAGTTAAACACGATCAACCCAATGCATTGAAATTTTGACTCTTTGAGCATCAATAACTATCTAACCTCTAGCTCTGCCTTTCTCTGCTGGGTGGTACTGACTTACTATCTAGAATGTGTGTTCTAGAATCTAGAATAACCAAATTATTATCAATGGATGGGTAAGACAGTGTGGTTATTTATATAAATCTTAGAAGCTGACACAAATAGTGAATTTTATGAGAAGGGGAGATCAGAGCAAGTTAGAGAAGCCAACATATTACTGATAGATGGTTTTCCTATAAATTGATATGGTTGAAAAATTTGCTTTCTTAAAATCTTTTTTTTATATGAAATTTCCTTAGCATTTAACTGTATTTTCTGTACCTCACTATTTTAACTTGATTGTAGGCTTTATAAGGATTTGGGGAGGTCAGAGTCAATGGACTGTCATGGCCAAAGCAACTTATCCCTCTACTGCTCTGGAGCCATTATCCAATGACGCTAATGTTGCATGCCTTACTGTTTCCATTTGCAAGTTGTCAGAATATAACTTCTTCCTTAAGATACTACTTTTTGTTGTTACATGCTATTCAGCTGTAGTGTGGCTTCTTCCCTAAAGTGAAAGGCCTATTAACAATTTGGTTTATTGCACATGTGCTTTTTTTGGTTCTTATGTAACATATGTCACAAGCCAATCCTATTCTGTTAGCAAGCTAGAGAACCCTTTAGACAATTAATAACTGTTTTCTAGTTCCTTTTCTCTAGGTGATGCTCCAGATCCCCTTTTCTAAACTTTTATTTGAATTAAGATCCAAAGTTTTGGATGGGGTGGGTTTTCCCCTCTTCATACATATGGGACATTAGCTAGATCTAGTCATTACAGGGACTCAAATAATTAGAAAAAATAATTTTTTTTTTTCCAAAAGAACCGAATGAAACTGGAGGTAGAAGATTCCTTTCTATCCCAACAACATTTCTGATTATCATGTAAATTGGTTTGGAATCAAGATTGAATTAGGATGAGTAGACCTGCCTTATTTCCAATTAGCAACCAAATTAGAAATAATCCTATGTGGTTTATCTGTTCTTGTTATTTTCTAGTTCATTTGCATAAGTTTGGTTGTATCTATCTAACAATATCAATTTACATTTATAATACACTTTACAATAATCCTATGAGGTAGTTTACTGGTCAGATCTATGGAGAAGGGAAGAGTTTACAGTCAAACAAGAGATAGAGAACACTACAAGATCTAAAATGAATAAATTTGAGAATATTAAATTAAAAAGGGTTTGTACAAACAAAACCAATGCAACCAAGATTAGAAGGAAGGCAACAAACTAGGGAAAAAATATGATTAATTTGAATGATAAAGGTCTCATTTCTCTAACATATAAAGAACTAAATCAAATTTATTAGAATCCAGGTCATTCCCCAATTTGTAAATGGTCAAAGGACATGAATAGGCAGTTTTCAGATGAAGAATTCAAAGCTATCAATAATCATATGAAAAAATGTTCTAAATCCCATCTGATTAGAGAAATGCAAATTAAAACAACTCTGAGATACCACCTTACACCTATCAAATTGTCCAATATGACAGTAAAGGAAAATAATAAATGTTGGAGGGGATATGGCAAAATTGGGATACTAATGTATTGTTGGTGGAGTGGTTAACCGACTCAAGTATTTTGGAGGGCAATTAGGAATTATGCCAAAAGGAATATAAAAGAATGCATACCTTTTGATCCAGCAATACCATTACTAGGTTTGTATTCCAAAGAGATTTTTTTTTAGATGAGAAAGGACCTGTTTGTACAAAAATATTTATAACAAATATGTTATAAAAATTTAAAAAATTATAAAATAATATTCATTTTGTGGTAGCAAAGAATTGGAAACTAAAGGGATCTCCCTCAGTTGGGGAATGGCTGAACAAATTGTGGTATATAATGGTGATGGTGATGTAATACTATTGTGCTGTTAACATGTAAAAACATGGAGCTACTAAAAACAAGTCAATCAGGAAAGAGATAGGTCCAATAATCAGCAATATCACAGGGCCAAGCACCACAATTTACACAGAGTCAACACCCTGGGACTCTGGGGATGGTATCTCTGGGAGAATGCACTGAATGAGATGATTCTCTGAAGAACAATGGAATTTGGGGAACTTAAACACCATTTAGGGAACCAAGGACAGGGAAGTATGATTGATTGACATTACCAAGGCTATAAGGAAATAAGAAGTACAAGACAGGATTATCAGAGAGAGGCTGATGCTTTACAATGGATGCAAAAGGGAAACATCCAGTCCAGAACTGGACTGAACCAGAACCAGAGAGAGGACTTTGATACAAAGGAAGAAACTACCAAGGCAAAAGGGTACTTAACATTTGGTTAGGTCTACCTAGAGGTCTATTGTTCTGTCTGAAATGGGCCAGTCTGGGACTTCCTTGGGGCAAGTTCTCAAGGGACAGGGACAAACTTGGGGTCTCTAGATTTCAGGTTGAAGGTGTTATAAGGAATGATGAACAGGATGATTTCAGAAAGAGCTGGAAAGACCTACTGAACTGATACAAAGTAAAATAAGCAGAACCAGGAAAACATTATACACAATGACTGCAATATTGTGGAGTGATCAGATGTGAGAGACTTTGTTACTAACAGCAATACAATGATCCAGAACAATTCTGAGGGACTTATAACAAAGAATATTATCCACCTCCAGGGAAAGAACTGTTGGAGTAGAAATGTAGATGAAAATATATGATTTGTTACTTGTTTATTTGGGTATGTGATTTGGGGGGTTGGTTTTATAAGATTATTTACTTAAAAATGAATAATGTGGAAATATGTTTTGAATGATAACACATTTGCAACCCAGATTGAATTGCTTGTCAATGCTGGAAGGGGGCAGGGAAGAAGGGAGGGAGACAATATGAATCATATAAATTTGGAAAATGTATGTGAAGAATCATTAAAATAAAATAAAGACAAATATGTTTTTTTAAAGAAGTCCTGTTCTAATTCAACCATTTCATTTTACAGATGGTATAGAGAGGTTAAATAGCTAAGTGACCTGGCCAAGTATTCATAGATGGAAAATAGCAGAGCCAGAATTCAAATGCTGGTTATTATTGTTTTTATTCCAAATCCACTAATGCTTTGCAATCACACAGGAACTGGTCAAATGTCATCAGATAGAATAATTGCCAGGACTGGCATGTGTTATGGTCAGTGAAGTGCCCTCCAATTTCATTTGCACTAATTCTGCTAAATGATGCCCATCAATTAGCTATTCAAGGCATATACAAGGTGACCCTGACTGCCAGGGACCTTCTCCCAAGTCAAGAGAGATCAGACTCAGACTGTAGTAGGAGAAATGAGCCTGGGACTACCAGTCAGCAGCTCTAAGTTTAGTTCTAGGCTCTGAGCAAATCTACATTTGGTTCTAGGCTTTTTCCCTTATGATCTACATGACCTGAGGCAAATCATTTGACCTCCTTAAGCCTCAGGAACTGTGCTGGTAAAATGGGGTTGTGCTATTTATATTACATACCCTAGGAGATTGTTGTGAAATAATGTATGTAGGAGCACTTTGTAAACTATAAAGTACTATGTAAATATGAGTTATTATCATTGTTCATTTGTTTATTCATATTCATTTAAATGAGATATTTGTAAAGCACTTAGCACTGTGCCTGACTATTCATATTATTTATTTAGCCAGATTAGACCCTATTTAAATGCTTATTCTCTTCCATTCCCTCTTCAATCAACAAACACTAAATGTAGTAGGAAACAAGGTATATTGACCACCTATGAACATAATCTGATCAATAGAGTGATTTCTCAAAATTGTAGAGGTGAAGTTTGAAATCCTCCTAAATATGTAATTAAAAATAACACAAGAGAAATGTGTTCAAAGGTTTTCATAGTAGCATTACTTATAATTGCAAAAAAAAAAAAAGAAACAACCTAAATGTCCAACAAGAGTAGCAAACAAATTGTGGTACATTAATGTAACAATACTATAATTTCATCATGACTGAAAAGTTTGAGGAATACAAAGAAATCTTAAAGGGCTTTTATTATGCAATACAAAGCAAAACCAAGAAAAGGAGAGTCAAGAACAAAAAACATGCTAACTATAATAAAGTAATAAGAGATTCTGGTAGGCACTTAAGAATGACTCAAAAGTTATGACATTTTCTGCATTGGAATGAATTTATTTAAAGGTAAATAGCTACTAATCATTTTACTTGGTTTCATCATGTTAAATAAGTTTCTAAATAAACTAACTAAAAAAGGAAATGCAAGCTATTGTTTCCTATGGAGCTATTTGCATTTTAAAAGAAAAATCTGGGAAAGGGCCAAATGCACTGCAATAGTGCTATATTGTTGGAATTTAAGGCACTGTGACAGGTTACTAGGAAATATTTGAATTATGAGAAGAATCTCCTTAGGTATCTCTTAAATTTCACTATGTAGCCAACTATTATCCCTATGGGGAACTGTCTGGACTATTTCTCCAACTCTCACTTGCAGCTTGGTTCCCCAGGAATGGAGGGATGACTATTACTTATTTCAGGTTCAAAGTACTCTGTGTATGCATATTCCACACAACCTCCCACCAACATTTTCATCTTTAATAATCATCCAACTGCCACTTTTAGCTTAATTCAAAGGCATTTATTGAAATGGCATAATAAGTAGGAACAGAGAAATCCCCCCTCCCATAAATGGGCATATACTCTCCTAGCTATATACCCAGCAACAGTGAGAAAAGTAGACATGGCCATAGAATACACTGGTCACAGTCATTCACAGGGCAAACATTCCAAATCTGAGCTAGTGGGAGAATGAATTAAATATTAATTAAATAATTAAATACAAAGATCAGTTCAAGAAAAATAATCCAATTCTCCCTAAGGATCTTGCCCTTCCAAATATCTGATTTCCAGACAGCAATATGCTGTGGTCTGGGACTCAGGGCACCTGGTTTCTATTCTTGGCATGTCATTAACTAATTATTTGACCTTGGCAAGTCATACCCCCTTCCCAAGCCTCATTTTTTAGTGTAACTAGCTCAAATTTCTATAAGGCTTTAAATGTCAAATGAAACAGCTTGACTAGTCAGTAGGTTTGCCAGATCCCTTCCAAGTTTAAGTTCTTTGAGACTGCACCTCACTAATAAGCCTTCTGTGCACTCCTAATAGTTTGGTTTTTTTTTTTTTTTTGACAGAGAGGACATGGCTCTCGAACACTCCTGTTACAAGAAAGGGGCTGCTCATACCTGAGAGAGCGCAAACCTAAGCAGGGAGAAGATGCATTAGAAGGACACCTGTTACATTTTCCCAGCACTTGAAATTCTATTATAAAAATTCAAGAGTTAATCTTGAAAACTTTGGGATGAAAGGGCTTCTGGAAATGAAGATACATCACTGGCACACCGAGTAGTTGCTAAGGATATCTATTTTAGCAAAATAGATGAAACCAGAGAAAGAATGAAAAATACAGCAACCTTTCCAAGTCCCAACCCTGTGTGTGTGTATGTGTGTGTGTGAGAGAGAGAGAGACAGAGACAGAGACAGAGAGAGAGAGAGAGAGAGAGAGAGAGAGAGAGAAAGGGGGAAGAGAAAGAGAGAGTAAGAAAAAGAGTGAGAGAGAGAAAGAGAGAGAGAGAGAGAGGGTGAGGGGGAGAGAGAGAGAGAGCGTGTGTGTGTGTGTGTGTGTGTGTGTGTGTTTGTGTGTGTGTGTGTGTGTGAGGGAGAGAGGAGAAAGAGAGGGAGAAAGTGAGAAAGTTTGAGGGGGGGAGGAAGAAAGAGAGAGAAAGTGAAAAAGAGTGAGAGGAGAGAGAGAGAGAGAGAGAGAGAGAGAGAGAGAGAGAGAGAGAGAGAGAGAGAGAGAGAGAGAGAGCATATGAAAATCTTCCCTGAATAAAATAGTGTTTCTTCAACAGGGCAGTTTTGGAAGAGATATAATCAACTTCAGGAGAACAAAAATGCAGAACTGAGAGTATAAAAGCCAAGTTTAAAGGACTTGCTGAGGAACCCATTTTTTTTAATAAAACCTAACTATCAAAGGCCACTCATTCTAATGCAAGGTGCCCTCAACACCCCTTTCAAATTGGTTAAGAGGCTAACAGCACATAGCACATGGCTCTTGTCCCTGGAAATCACTCTTTTGAACTCTGCGTATTTGTGTCCTCTGCTGGGAATATTCCTACACTAAGATTTAATCAGGCACGGTTCCTGCCTATTGTTAAGTGATGCCATTTGTGTAATTGTGTTCAGATGGCAAAAGGCCTTAGAGCAACAGATAAATTAAGGTTTATCATTATTATCTTTAGTATTACTATAGATGGCACAGTAATCACACCTTAATAATTGACTTTTGCATTTATGCTGCTGTAGTTTTTTTTTTTAATTAAAATTCTGTTCACTCCAAGGATGAAGATTCATGTGCTTGTCCCAAAATGAATATAAGCTCTGCCACAGATAAAGAGGTTCCTTTTATTATGTAAGAATTTGGCCCCTGTCCTAGATTTCTATCATGAATCTCCATGGCACAGACAAAGGTCACATGCCATCATCCCTTCCACTGCCCCTAACACAGGCACTTGATGCAGGCAGGACAGCTGCTCTCTCAGCCCCTGACCACTGGAGGTTGACCAAGGTGATTCTGAGAATTAACTGACTCCTGCCTGGCTAGTGTTTCCAGGGATGAGGTCCCTGCCTGGGACTAGCTCCGGTATTTGAATCCCAACATGTCATTGTGACGGTGAGAACTTCCAGCATTGACCATGACTCTCTATGTTAATCTATCCTGTGCTTTCTAAAAGAGACTCCTATAGGCACTTAGGGGAAATGTTGAAGTCAAGCTTGCAGAACTGTGAACCAGAATGGGTGGTAGCAATCAATTAATCCAATACCTATATTTTTCACATGAGGATACTGAAACCTAGAGAGACAAAATGATTGATAAAAAGTCAGAGATCTAATAAGTTACATGGCTGAGATTCAAGCTCAAATGCTCTGATTCTAAGTTCAGTGGTCCTTTTGCTACATTACTTTAGGAACTTGGGGGCTGAGTAATAGCTTGGATAAGAATTTACATTGTTTGGTCCATCTTTACTTTCTGCCAAGAGATAAAGAAAAACAACATGTATGTGTGTGCCTGTGTGAATAGAGGGAGAGATGGAGGAAGAAGGAGAAAGGGAGGGAAGGAGAGAAGCAGAGACAGAGATTTGGCTTGTTAAAGAGGCCTAATAAGAAGGAAGATCCAAACATCTGAAAAATTTAATAATTTATTGACAAGAAAGGAAAAAGAAATTCTTATACCCCTATTTAGAAAATGTAGACAAACTTAAACACTCCCTTTCCAACTATTCCATCTTCCTCAGTCTCATCAATTAAAAAATATCCTCAAGATTTTTCCCTTAAAATATTATATTAAACTCTCTCCATTCCAACCACTACCATTCCCAGGAACGTTCATTAACACATTGCTGAAATGCTTCGAGATCCCGTATCTGCCTTCCCTACCTCCAAATTTATCTCCCCCCAATAAAGTCTATCCACACTTGCCAGATTAATAATCCCCTAAAAACAATTTTCAATTGCCTATTATACCAAATCAAAACTCCTAAACCTATCCATTGAAAGCTCTCCATAATCTACACCCTTCCTGTCTATATAACCTGAAAGTAATCTTGGTAAAGTACACATAGGGGAATATTAGTTTGGACTCTCAGATTATAGGCAAACAGCTCATTTCAGATAATTTTAAAAATTTTATAATTACAAAGTTACAAAGTGATTTCACTACTCCAGTCACTTGTATGACTGTTCTGTCCCCTTAGGCAATATGAGTATCTGTCTTTTGCTTACTAAGAATATTAAAATAAATTATATTTACATCACATTTTCAAGTTTACAAAAGCACTATAGGAATATTATCTATTCTCTTTAACCCTCCAAATAACTCAGAAGGGTAGGCAGTGAAAGTATTATTAATCCATTTTATAGATAAGTAAACTGAGCATCAGAGAACTTTGTTTGAATAGTTATCCCTTCCACATCAAGACTTTCCATATCATGATTTCCATATATCATGGATTAGCATGAGAAATAGGATGGGGATTTTGGGGGAGTTTTGTGGAAGCCACAAATGACACACAAAGTCCAGCAGACAGCACAGAAAAAAAGCTTAGAAACTCATATATATATAAACATATATATATATACACATATATAGTATTATATAATATCAATATGCTTTATCTTTTAATACCACAAATATAAGTAGTTATAAGTAAAAAGTTAAGTTTATGAAAAGAAAGCCAGCAGATGACACACAAAGGATAGAAATGTAGAGATATCTTAAAAAGTTTAGTAACTCATAAATGCAGATAAGGCACTATAAATACTCCATAAAAGAAAAAGAATAGAACTTCTTTTCTAATACAAAGGGAGAGCCAAATATTTTTGCATAGATTTTTCAGATTACAGGGTGTCTAACTTTTATTTTAGCTGAGGGTACATTTTAAAATATCTTATGAGTCAATATATTCAGTCAATATATTCAGACATTTTCCCCTCCCCATCTCCAAAATGAACTTTTCCCCATGATAAAGAATAACAATTAAGGAAAAACTTCTAATGCAGTAACTGCAACTGAAAACATATATAAGATTCTGACCTAGTTTTACATGTCTTCAATGAGGTGATTTTACTATTATTGTTCTGCCACCTTCATTTATTTTCAATAACTCGGCGTTTAACTTACTTTCAATGATCTTTTCAAACTAAATTGTCAGTTTTTGTATATTATTCTTTTAGTTCTGCTTATTTTGCTTTGCATCAGATCATGCATATATTTTCCTATGTTTCTCTGAATTCTCCATATATATCATCTCTGATCATACTATAATATTCTATTACATTCATATACTACATATTTTTTCATTCATTTCTCAATCAATGAGTCCCATTTTTTTCTAGTTCTTTGCTACAAAAACAAATGCTCCCCTTTTTGATATATGTTAAAATGTTGATTCTGCCTTTGACCTTGTAGGGGAATATACTAGTAGTGGAACAGCTGAATTAAAGGGTAATGGTTTAAGGTCTTTTGCTTAAATCCAAATTGGTAGGCAGAGTGGTTGGACCAATTCATAACTCAATTAAAAATGTCTCCCTGTGCCTTTATTTCCACAACTCCTCCAACATTGTTCCATTTATCATCTTTGCCAATATAAATGCTATAAGGTGAAACCAGTATTTTTTAAATGTGCCTTTCTTTTATTAGTGATTTTGAGCATGTTTTCATTTGGTCTTTTATAGTTTTCAATTCTTCTTTTGAAAATTATTTATTCAGATCCTGTAATTATGTATCAACAGAGGAATAGTTCTTAATGTTACATATTCATTCAAATTTCTCATATATTTGGATTTCAGACTTTTAAATGGGTGATATTCAATAAGAATTTCCCATTCTACAGTTTATCATTTTCCTTCACTGTATTGCAGTGCACATTTTTTTGGCTTAATGCACCAAAATTCTCTGCATGAATGCTTTTTAATTTGAAGGCCATACTTACAAATGATCTTAAATTTTATGGAACTTTAATAAATCATTATTTACCTTTTATCATGTCCTCTCATTTACTTAAAACTCCTCCCCCTAGTCATGTTTTTGAATGTCTGACTTTATTTTGTATATTTTTCAAACTACATAAAACCAAATATTCTTTTTTAGATTATTATGATGTATAGCATAAGGTATTAGTTGAAATTTAACTTCCATCAAGTTGTTTCCTAGTTTTCCAGAATTTCTTTTAAAAAAGAGATTTTTTTCCTTTAAGTAATTTAATTTCTTTTTTAGTTTATCAAACAGGGTTGCCCTGGGACAGTGCATAATGTGCAGAAGAAGGAAAAAGATGAGAGAACACCAAGAGACTCCAAGGGTTGACGTCTCTGAAGTTTCCCAATCAGGATAACCCCAAATCAAAAGGCTAAATAATAAATATACTGGGTATCTTATAACTGGGTTGAAGGGGAGGAATATTCTTTAGCATCAAGGTTCCCCTAATACACCCACACTCACAAACAAATGCCCAGAAACGTAACTCAGGTTCAAAGTACCCTTTGGATCACCATCAATTCTAACCCATAGCTCACAAGTCCCCACCAATGTGGGTATATTTTTTTACAATAAACCAACCAGAGGACAGAGTTAAAATATTTAACCAAAGGATATAGCAAAATCAGTGATCAGAATGCTATTCCATACACATAAGGATGCATTCTGTCACAGGCAACCACATCACCAGTAGGAGAGGAAATCTGTTAGAGGAAATTATTTTGGGTAAGTTGAGAGCTGGAGTTGGTGTCAGGAAGATTGATCTCAGATACGTTTGAGTTGTGCAACTCTGGAAAAGTCATTTAACCTCTCTGCCTCAGTTCCCTTGTTTGTAAAAAGTAGTTCCTATTTCTTATAGTTGTTGTGAGGGTAGAAGCTAAAATTGGTAGAATATTTTGCAAACTTTAAAGCACTATAAATCCTACTAGCTATCAAATACAGGGAATGAATAACAAGGTCATACAACTAAACAGTAAAAAAAACCATGGCTAGAATTTGCGTGCAGTGCAATTATAAATCTCTGTCCAACCCAACGAAGAGAGCAAACTTTATTGGAGCCTATTCATGATTATAAAAGAATTATCCTTGAAAAGGTCCTAAAGTACTTATAATTTGAATCACTTAGCATCTGGTCATATGGTTCTGTGTCATGTCTTGTCCCTTCATTTAGACTTCAGGCTTCTTGATGTCAGAGACTGTATCACCCAGGGTACCCAGCACAGAGTCCAGGGCATAGGTTGATTTGAAGATGATGGGTTGACCTAAGCTAAATCTTGGTGTCCTTTAGCTGTGTCCCAACTAGTTTAAAACGGTGAGCTCTGAAAAATTATCATAGTATATGTGCATTAAAGTATACAAATTTCTATACCAGTACACATAAATAGCTTTATATATATGAGCATAAATAATCTCATAAATTACAAGAAAAAAAAAGATCACACTGTGATCAGCTGGTGAAACATTTTGCTAGAACCATGCTCTTCCTCTAGTAGAATTTATATCTTCCATCCCCTCTCTTTGACCACAAAAGGATCTGGGCAGAACCCCATATCCTGAAGCCTAGGCTGCCATACACTGAGAATGAGTAGAAGGGGGTTAGGTTTATTTAGCCATAATTGTGACAATCATCTTTCATAAATATACTGAACAACTCCTTCAATCTATCCCTACATGTTGTGAATTTGCGCTCTTAAAGCCTGGGAAATGTTATCCAAAATATGCCTCAATTTCTGTGTAAAAGGGTTCCTCCTCAGATCCCAGAGAAATTAAGCAAGGGTTCTGTTGCCACAGTAGCACTAAAATTAGGCAGAATAAAAAAGATGGTAATATGTCAAATTCTGGCCTTCTAAACCATATTAAAATGCTACTGAGATAAAAAAAAATTGTTCAGCAAAAGCATGAAATATCCATGACCTGTATCTTCTTCTAATTTTACTTGTCTCAAAACACCAAACGCAAACTCATCCATTAGCTCCTCAGCCTGGGAACTGCACACAAGCTTTAGGGAAGGAGACAAATGGATGTTTCATGGAGGGAGAAAAGGAGGCAGGGGGAGTCCGCAAGGAGGCCACATGCTTCCCACAGGAACTGGTATTCGGTTTTGATTCAGCAATTCTTTATATCTCCCAAGCATGGTAGCTCCGATATTCAAGGCATCAAGATGATGTGTTTCCAAGGCTGAGAAATGAGCTGACGAGACACAGGGCAACTGGAGTAGGAGAAGGGGGCAGGGAGAGGGGAAGGAGAAATACTTTATACGATCCATGCCAAGATAATAAAGAGTTGCTATGCTTACAGAAAATATCAAGATATGATTTGTGGTGGTAGTAGTGGTAGTACTGATGGTATTATTGCTGTTCGTGGTGGTACTGATGATATTGTTGTTAGTGGTGGTGGTAGTAGTGGCATGAATATGTTTGTAGGGGAAACCTGAAATATACTTCCATTTGAATTCCCAGCATGTGAACAAGGAAAATGGTGGAAGAAAGGAAGTCCTTATGAGAAGCCATGAGCCACATGAAGGGATCAATACCCTACTCTCATCTAAGCATAGGATTTTAGGGTAGGACTAAAGAGAAGATAGAAGCATAGATTTAGAATGACCAGAACTTTCAGACTAGAGTCTAACAAACTATGCTACTGATGAGAAAACCAAGGCAAAGAGAGATTAATTTTCATACATTTATTATCTGAAATAGCATTTGAATCCTCATCTTTTTTACTCCAAGTTCTGTTCCTTATGTGGCATGACATGCAGTCTTCTGAAAATTAATTCTTTAGTCTTACTCTTTACTTTTAGAGATGAAGAAAGAGAACACAAGAAGAAATGACTTGTTTAAGGTCATACAGGTAAAAAAAATTACATAGCATCAATTAAATGGTGTTTTTTAAATTGTCATTTTAATATATAACATGATATGAAATATAACAATAATATGCTAAATGTGATTTGTTATAAATATGTAATAAATTATAATAAATATGCTTATCCAAAAGAAATTCTCACATTAGCAAAGTCAGCAAAGCTATATCTCATTTTTTAAAAAATAATTTTTGTTGATCTTTTGTTTTTATGTCATTTACATTTCCTCATGTATCCCTTTCTATAACCAACCCCCCCCCTTTTTTTTCAAATTCACTTCATTTCCCAATACACTATTCTGTGCTAGGACAACTAAGGAATGAGGTGAGACAAGATGGGGGAAACTTCTCTAATCTAACTGTCTTCTATGTGAGGGAATCTTACAAATTCTAGCTGGGCTCCAAGTTCTATGAGTGTCCATAGGTTACTTTGGAATCAGCACAGAGTCCTCAGCAATGTTCAGAACTGATCTGCCCTTCTAGGCTGCTGGGACTTACTTTTTTGTAGAAAATCTCTCCCAGCCCACCTCTTCTAAACATACATACTTGCCAGCATAAAACAGTCAGAGCCACAAAAGACATGAATGGACTGGAAAAGCCCTGGGGATCCAGGAGGAGACAACAGTGACCTTGGTGCTGAATGAATTATCTGTGAGGCTGCCTCAGGAGAAAAACAGAAGCGGTCCAAGTTCCTGTACCATACCCAGCAGATTAGACATTGACCTGCAGGGAAGTTTGCTGTGAGTTGCAAAGAACTGTGGCAACATCTTGCCAGCTCCCCATGGAAAGGAACCATTGGGAGAGAGGTTGAGCTTTAGATTTGTTTTTATTTCTTAGTTTTTCACTTGCCTATAGATGAGGAGGGGCTTGCTTCCTAGTCTGAGGAGGTTCAAGTGGACTAGAAAGCACATAGAATACATTGATGTTATTTACTTTACTAATGTCTAATATTTTGATTAAAAACAAGACAACTTTGGATTAGAGAAGAATCAATGAGGCACAATGGTGTAATGAATTGGAAGAGTCATCCAAAATTGGGTATGGCTTGGATTTGTAAGCTTTAATTGGATAATCCACACATATAAATTCTGAATTAATGAGACACTTAATAGTTGTGTGACCCTGAGGCTGCTCGCCTAACCCTGTTTGCCTCTGTTTCTCCATTTGTAAAATGAGCCAAAGAAGGAAATGGTAAACAGCTCCAGGATCTGTGCCAAGGAAACCCTGAATGGGGTCACAAAGACTAGGAAACAACTAAAGAACAAACTCAACAACAACAATGAATAAGTGAAATTCTTCACCCAGCCACTGAACTTTTTTTCCTATTCCTTCTAAATAGAAACCATTTGCTGCTTTTAGTCTTTTCACTTTTCCTTCCCTTCTTCATGCTTGAGGAGGTTTTTCCCTTTCTTTCAAATATTTCTACTTCTACCCAACCTTCAATGCTTTAGTCAAGTTCTGCTTCCTCTCTGGAGCCTTTCCTGACTGTTTATATATTGCCTTGATTATTACCTGAGACTCCACAATAATCAAGTGAGCTCCTCAAAGGCAGGTCACTCTCTCATCACAATTTGCAAAAGGCGGAGCATATAGCAGGTACTCAAGATATCTTTCTCAAAAAGAATGAAATCAGTCAAAGGTGAATTTCTACCACATTGACAATTATTCTTAGTATTTGCAGTATTTGCACACATTACCTTCTTCACAGACTTTCACAAAGAGACCTCAGAACTTGCAGAAATGCCAGAATAAGTATGGAATTCTTTGGAAGGCTATGGAATGAGTGACCCAGAATTTTCCAATTCTATCTCCATTCTCACAAACTCACTTTATCCAGGGCACTGCCAACTCCAGTTCCAGTGCACCAGGACAAGATTTTCTTTGAATGTTGAAAAGCATCAATAAAACATTTTTTAAAATAAAAGAAATTTTAAAAAAACTTCTTAAAACAAGTACTCTTCAGATTTTAAAAAAGGAAATTTTATTTGAAAGAATCTTTAAATTAAAGAACTTACAGTTAGAAAAGTTATCTGGGGAAAATTAGAAGCCATTTAACTCATTAGCTTTAATTAGAAATTGATATTTCTAACAAATGTTTATGTCCAAAACTTTAAGGGGGAAAGATAAGACCTTAAACATTTTTTTTCCTGGCATTTAAGGTCATCTGTAATCTTGGTCTCTCCTTATCAATGCAGCACTATAATAACAACTCACATTTATGTAACACTTTAAGGATTATAAAAGCATTTTCCTCACAATAACTATGAAAGGGGAGGTTTATGTCTCATCACTCCCATTTTATAGATGATCAATCCAAAACTCAGAACTCAATTTAACTTCCCTGGGTCATATGGCTTTTATGGACCAAAGATGACACTTTACCCCAAGGCTTCTGACTTCAAGATTAGGGCTCATTTTATGGTAACTTGCTATTTCTACTCTTCCTCACTACTCATCTGGGCTGTCTATCAATTCTCTTCACACCTTGCCATCTCATTGTCCTCTGTCTAGGTAGGGCAGGCTATCTCTGTGTCTCTGCTGCCACTGTTTCCCAGCAAACATCAAATGAACTAGTACCTTAAGACCTGTCCCATGTAGCTGCCCTTACAGAGATATAGCCTAAGGACAACTGGTTCTGCACTTGAGTTTTTATTTTTATTTTTAAATATTTGCTTTGTGCTTCATTTTGCCCTCTTGCCACTATCTCAGATAATGACCACGGGATCTTTTCATGTCTGTACTCTTGCTGTAACAGAATAAGAATATATTATTTCATTTATTATGAGTCACCAAACCAAAGAGTGTTTGAGGTTCATCTCAGGGCAACAAAGAGCTGCTAATCTATTTCAGAGCTAGAGCTGAGTGGGATAAGATACCGGCTGTTTTTGCCCTTCTTTGGAGAGCGGTTTTAATTTAAAGCCATAATTTCAGGGTTTCTTCTGCAATGTGATATAGCCTGAAGAGTCTTGTTTTATTATTGCTGAACAAAAGTGCTCTGGTCTTCAAAAGGGGAAATACTTCTCTTTCTTTTCACCCAGTAGTTGCTGGAGGAGAGGACAAAAAGGGCAGAAGGCCACGAGAGGTGATGCATTATCTCAGTTTACAAATCCTGGGTCAAGAACACTTTCTCAAGATGCTATCCATTTATCTTCTCTCTCTCAGTACAGGAAAAAGAAATAGAAGACACACTGAAAATGTATATATGAGGGAAGTAATGTTTTGTTCAGTGTATTTTATTAACTTTTGGGGGGAGTATCTTGTACAAAACAATGTATATTAAGTATTGAATGGTATCCCCTTTTTTTGTCTCAAAGATAACCATTGTGGGATGGGTGTTGTCCAGGAATGAATCAAGAACACTTTGGGTGAGTAGTGGGGCAGTAGGTCCAAGCTAACCCTATAAGTCACATTTTTATAGAAATGAAATTATATAGATTATGAAGAAGGGGAAGGGGGAATAAGATAAAGGGAAGAGGGAGAAGGCAATATTCTGTAATAGAGAGAAGATAGGCATTGATCAGCTGGGAGTACCCTCATCTTTTTGCCCTGTAAGGCAAGTCACTTCCATATCGGTTTCCCACTTAGGAAACAGAGCAGGATATGATACATTTTAAAGCCTTTTTCCAAAATTAGCATTTTGTGATTTTTTGAAAAGATGAGGTAAATGAAAGATTTGGTTGTGATTTATGTTTCCTAGGTTTGTATTGAGTGTCACTAGAGGAGAGAGGACCATTACTGACTTTGAGTGTAATAGAAGACAACAGTCCTGGAAATACCATCTCTTCTGGCTTAAAATCTGACCTCAGACACTTTCTAACTGTGTGACCTCAGGCAAGTCACTTAACCCCATTTGCCTAGCCCTTTCCCTTCTCTCTGAGATGCTACTAAGAAAGTAAGGATTTAAAACCTCCCTTTTTTTAACCACTGTTTTTTCTGAAATCATGGAATCCAGGATGTGGACAAAGTCAGGGTTCAATGTCTTAGAAAAAGGCTTTGCTTAGACTGAGGCATCCTCTTCTGGTTATCTGGGGCTTTTCTCTGAACTGATATCTCAGACTCAGTGGAACAGCAATTTGCAAACTTCAACCCATGGGCCAATCTAACCCATTGCCTGTTTTGTTTTGTTGTTGTTGTTGTTTTATTTCTTTTGTTTTGTTTTGGTTTTGTACAGGAGAGCTAAAAATGGCTTTTATGTCTTAAATTTTTATTATATTTAAAAATGTCAAAAAAAATTCTTACCTCAGAAATATTAAAAAAAAGAGAGAGAGAGGAGTTCTGGTCAAGATGACAGCTTAGAGAAAGCTAAAGTTCAGAGCTTCAGAAACCCTTCCCTTCTGATCTCAAACTGAATGCTCCTAGGGCCCCGAAATTCAAAACAAACAACAGAATAGACCCCGGTAACACTCCTCCTGGACCAGGATCTAAAGGTACGGCCCCTCAAAAGTCAGAACCCACGATCACTCGGATCAAAGAGGTAGGCAAAAGGAAGGTCCCAGGACCCATCCCCCCCAACCCAGAGCGCTGAATCCGAGGCAGCAGCAGGAAACTCAGGGCGGGCAAAAGGGCCTCGGGAGCCAGCTATTCTGAAGGCCACACCCTGAAAACAACCTGAGCCAGTGGCGGGGACACCCAGACAGCAAGGAAACAGAAAGAGATGGGGGGAGCCCGTAGGCCCCTGACCAGATCCTTCCATCTGAGTCTCACCAAAGGTCCCTGCCTCAGGGCATACTCAGTCTGAGGTTAATTCTATCACCAGCCCTTGGAGCTCCGGGAAGCCATGGCCCCTCCCCCTCAGAGTGCAGGCTCCTCTGGCCAGCAAAGGCATTGAAATACATCTGAGAGTGTGTCAAGCCAGGTGCAGAGCATAGAAGTAAGGCAACAGAGAAGCATTGGAAGGGAACTGAGGAGGGTAGTAACACTGAAACACCGAAACACCAACAATTCCAGGCTTCCTGGGGAAGACAGACAATTTGCCTAGGGCTAAAGCCACTGAACACCAGACAGATAACAGAAGAGCCAGCCCCCCTCACTCAGATAGAGATGGCAAACAGCACAGAAGCAAAAAAGCCTCAAAACAACAAGAAAAACAAGACGGGGGCAACTTTGGACACATTTTATGGAGCAAAAATACAAAATACAGAGGAGATAGAAGAGGAAACACAAGCAAATGCTCCGAAACCTTCCGAAGGAAATGGAAACTCTTCACAAACTTTTGAAGAATTTGAATCGAAAACGATCAAAAAGATGGAAGCCTTTTTGCAGGAAAAGTAGGAATTAATGCAAAAGAATTTCACGCAACTACAAAACCGGTTTGACCAAACTGAAAAGGAAAACCATGCTTTAAAGGTCAGAATTAGGCAACTGGAAGATAACAAGCAGGTAAAAGAGCAAGAATCAATAAAGCAAAGCCAAAAGATCAAGAAAATAGAAGAGAACATAAAATATCTCACTGACAAGGTGACAGACTTGGAAAATAAAGGAAGAAGAGATAATTTAAGAATAATTAGACTACCAGAAAATCCAGAAATAAACACCAAACTCGACATTGTAATACAAGATATAATCAAAGAAAATTGCCCAGAGATTCTAGAACAAGGGGGCAATACAGCCACTGACAGAGCTCACAGAATACCCTCTACACTAAATCCCCAAAAGACAACTCCCAGGAATGTAATTGCCAAATTCCAAAGCTTTCAAGCAAAAAAAAAAAATCCTACAAGAAGCCAGAAAAAGACAATTTAGATATAAAGGAATGCCGATCAGGGTCACACAAGACCTTGCAAGTTCCACTCTGAATGATCATAAGACATGGAACATGATTTTCAGAAAGGCAAGAGAGCTGGGCCTTCAACCAAGAATCAGCTAGCCAGCAAAGCTGACTATATACTTCCAAGGGAAAGTATGGGTGTTCAACAAAATAGAAGATTTCCAACTTTTTGCAAAGAAAAGGCCAGAGCTCTGTAGAAAGTTCGATATCGAAAAACAAAGAGCATGGAATACCTGAAAAGGTAAATATGATGGAAAGGGAAAAGGAGAAAATTGTTATCTTTTCATTTATTCAAACTCTCTTCTATAAGGACTACATTTATATCAATCTATATATATTAATATATGGAAAAAGTAATGTGTAAATAGGGGGAAAAGAAAAATCAAATAGAATAATCTTTCTCACACAAAGATTCACATAGGAAGGGGAGGGGAAGAAAACTCCCATAAGAAGGAGAGGAAGAGAGTTTTTAATTAAACCTTACTCTCAGGGAAATCAACTCTGAGAGGGAAAAACATCCAGATCCATTGGGATCTTGAATTCTATCTTACCCAAAATGGGTAGAGAGAAGGGAAAACCAAGGGGGTGAGGGGGGGGAACAAAAGGAGAGGGAAGGAGAGGAGAGAGGGGGAGGGAACAAAAAGGGAGGGACTAGAAAGGGAAACATATAAAGGGAGGGGACAAGGGGGACTGATTTAAAGTAAATCACTGGATTAAAAGGTTAGAGCTAAAGAAGAAAGGTTAGAATTAGGGAAGGATATCGAAATGCCAGAGAATTCACAAGTCACAATCATAACTTTGAATGTAAATGGGATGAACTCACCCATAAAACATAGACGAATTGCAGAATGCGTTAGAATCCAAAATCCTAACATAGGTTGTCTTCAAGAAACACACATGAGGTGGGTAGACACCCACAAGGTCAGAATTAAAGAATGGAGTAAGACCTTCTGGGCCTCAACTGATAGAAAGAAGACAGGAGTTGCAATCATGATATCTGATGAAGCCAAAGCAAAAATAGACCTGATCAAAAGGGATAGGGAAGGTAATTATATTTTGTTAAAAGGGACTTTAGATAATGAGAAAATATCACTAATTAACATGTATACACCAAATAATATAGCACCCAAATTTTTAATGGAGAAACTAGGAGAATTGAAGGAAGAAATAGACAGTAAAACCATATTAGTGGGAGACTTAAACCAACCATTATCAAATTGAGATAAATCAAATAAAAAAATAAATAAGAAAGAGGTAAAAGAAGTGAATGAAATCTTAGAAAAATTAGAGTTAATAGACATATGGAGAAAAATAAATAGGGACAAAAAGGAATACACCTTCTTCTCAGCACCACATGGCACATTCACAAAGATTGACCATACACTAGGTCACAGAAACATGGCATACAAATGCAGAAAAGCAGAAATAATAAATGCAGCCTTTTCAGATCACAAGGCAATAAAAATAATCATCAGAAATGGTATGTGGAAAACCAAATCAAAAATTAATTGGAAATTAAATAATATGATACTGCAAAATCATTTAGTTAGAGAAAAAATCACAGAAACAATTAATAATTTCATTGAGGAAAATGACCACGGCGAGACATCCTTTCAAACCTTTTGGGATGCAGCCAAAGCAGTAATCAGAGGTAAATTCATATCCCTGAGTGCATATATTAACAAACTAGGGAGAGCAGAGATCAATCAATTGTAAATGCAAATAAAAAAACTCGAAAGCGATCAAATTAAAAACCCGCAGCAGAAAACCAAACTAGAAATTCTAAAAATTAAAGGAGAAATTAATAAAATAGAACGTGATAGAACTATTGATTTAATAAATAAGACTAGAAGCTGGTACTTTGAAAAAACAAACAAAATAGACAGAGTACTGGTCAATCTAATTAAAAAAAGGAAAGAAGAAAAGCAAATTAACAGCATCAAAGATGAAAAGGGGGACATCACCTCCAATGAAGAGGAAATCAAGGCAATAATTAAAAATTACTTTGCCCAATTATATGGCAATAAATACAGCAATCTAGGCGATATGGATGAATATATACAAAAATACAAACTGCCTAGACTAACAGAAGAAGAAATAAAATTCTTAAATAATCCCATATCAGAAAATGAAATCCAACAGGCCATCAAAGAACTCCCTAAGAAAAAATCCCCAGGGCCCAACGGATTCACAAATGAATTCTATCAAACATTCAGAGAACACTTAATCCCAATGCTATACAAACTATTTGACATAATAAGCAAAGAGGGAGTTCTACCAAACTCCTTTTATGACACAAACATGGTACTGATTCCAAAACCAGACAGATCAAAAACAGAGAAAGAAAGTTATAGATCAATCTCCCTAATGAATATAGATGCAAAAATCTTAAATAGGATACTAGCAAAAAGACTCCAGCAAGTGATCAGAAGGATCATCCACCATGATCAAGTAGGATTTATACCAGGGATGCAGGGCTGGTTCAATATTAGGAAAACCATTCATATAATCGACCATATCAACAAGCAAACCAATAAAAATCACATGATTATTTCAATAGACGCAGAAAAAAGCCTTCGATAAAATACAACATCCATTCCTATTGAAAACACTAGAAAGCATAGGAATAGGAGGGTCTTTCCTAAAAATAATAAACAGTATATATCTAAAACCATCAGCCAATAGCATCTACAATGGGGATAAACTAAATGCTTTTTTCAGGAGTGAAACAAGGATGCCCATTATCACTGCTATTATTTAACATTGTACTAGAAACACTAGTAGTAACAATTAGAGAAGGAAAAGAAATTGAATGTATTAAAATTGGCAATGGGGAGACCAAGCTATCACTCTTTGCAGATGATATGATGGTCTACTTAAAGAATTCAAGAGATTCAACCAAAAAGCTAATTGAAATAATTAACAACTTTAGCGAAGTTGCAGGATACAAAATAAATCCGCATAAGTCATCAGCATTTCTATACATCTCCAACATAGTTCAGCAGCAAAAACTAGAAAGAGAAATCCCATTCAAAATTACCTTAGACAAAATAAAATACCTAGGAATCTATCTCCTGGGACAAACACAGGAACTATATGAACACAACTACAAAACACTCTCCACACAACTAAAACAATACTTGATCAACTGGAAAAACATTAACTGCTCATGGGTAGGACGAGCCAATATAGTAAAAATGGCCATCCTACCCAAACTTATCTATCTATTTAGTGCCATACCCATGGAACTTCCAAAAAATTTCTTTACTGATTTAGAAAAAACCATAGCAAAGTTCATTTGGAATAACAAAGGATCAAGGATATCCAGGGAAATAATGAAAAAAATACAAAGGAAGGGGGCCTTGCAGTCCCAGATCTCAAACTATATTACAAAGCAGCAGTCATCAAAACAATTTGGTACTGGCTGACAGAAAGGAGGATCAGTGGAATAGACTTTGGACAAGTGACCTCAGCAAGACAATATACGATAAACCCAAAGATCCCAGCTTTTGGGTCAAAAATCCACTATTCGATAAAAACTTCTGGGAAAACTGGAAGACAGTGTGGGAGAGAGAGTTAGGATTAGATCAACACCTCACACCCTACAGCAAGATAAATTCAAAATGGGTGACTGACATGAACATAAAGAAAGAGACTATAAGTAAATTAGGTAAACACAGAATAGTATATATGTCAGACCTTTGGGAAGGGAAAGACTTTAAAACCAAGCAAGACATAGAAATAGTCACAAAATATAAAATAAATATTTTTGACTACATCAAATTAAAAAGCTTTTGTACAAACAAAACCAATATAACTAAAATCAGAAGGAAAACAACAAATTGGGAAGCAATCTTCATAAAAACCTCTGACAAAGGTTTAATTACTCAAATTTACAAAGAGCTAAATCAATTGTACAAAAAATCAAGTCATTCTCGAATTAATAAATGGGCAAGGGACATGAACAGGCAGTTCTCAGCCAAAGAAATCAAACTATTAATAAGCACATGAAGAAGTGTTCTAAATCTCTTATAATCAGAGAGATGCAAATCAAAACAACTCTGAGGTATCACCTCACACCTAGCAGATTGGCTAACATGATAGCAAAGGAAAGTAATGAATGCTGGAGGGGATGTGGCAAAGTAGGGACATTAATTCATTGCTGGTGGAGTTGTGAACTGATCCAACCATTCTGGAGTGCAATTTGGAACTATGCCCAAAGGGCGATAAAAGACTGTCTGACCTTTGATCCAGCCATAGCACTGCTGGGTTTGTACCCCAAAGAGATAATAAGGAAAAAGACTTGTACAAGAATATTCATAGCTGTGCTCTTTGTGGTGGCAAAAAATTGGAAAATGAGGGGATGCCCTTCAATTGGGGAATGGCTGAACAAATTGTGGTATATGTTGGTGATGGAATACTATTGTGCTAAAAGGAATAATAAAGTGGAGGAATTCCATGGAGACTGGCACAACCTCCAGGAAGTGATGCAGAGCGAAAGGAGCAGAACCAGGAAAACATTGTACACAGAGACTGATACACTGTGGTACAATCGAATGTAATGGACTCCTCCACTAGGAACAATGCAATGTCTCTGAACAATCTGCAAAGATCTAAAAAACACTATCCACAAGCAGAGGATAAACTGTGGGAGTAAAAACACCGATGAAAAGCAACTGCTTGACTACAGCAGCTGAGAGGAAATGACTGAGGAGAGACCCTAAATGAACACTCTAGTGCAAATACCAACAGCATGGAAATGGGTTTGAACCAAGAACACATGTGAAACCCAGTGGAATTGTGCGCTGGCTATGGGAGAAGTGGTGGGAGGGGGGTGGGGGGAGGAAAAGATAATGATCATTGTTTCCAATGAATAATGTTTGTAAATAACCAAATAAAATAAAGTTTAAAAAGTAAAAAAAAATAAGAGAGAGAGAGAATGGGAAGAATTTGGCCCTTAGGCTATAGTTTGCAGTGTCCTACTCTAGATTTTCTGTTTGTTCCTTTCTAAATCAGCTTTTAGCCACCTGTCTAGGATAGGACCTGATAAACCAATTCACCCTAAGGTCTTCCTGACAAATGACAGGTTAATATGTTGTCCCTTTCAGGGAGATTTACATCTTAACAAGGAATAATGTCATTCTAAATGAATGAATGAATGGTTGAATGTCAGGCATTGTGACAGGGCAACTAGGGTGATAAGAACAATTCTGGATGAAGGTTAAGGGTCAATACTATGGTTTCTCTCAAATTACATGACATAGGCAGTTATCTACTTTGTATATGAGTAAAGCTACCTCTGGTCACAGCCACTATTGAAAAATAAGGTTTATTTACTTGCTAAACTATTTATATATTTTACCAAAAGGAATAAGAAGGAAGAAAAAGAAGAGACATATTGCATCTGATAGTCAAATCCAACTCTTATAAATAATAGTGATGAAATCAGATCAACACAACATCATATTGGTCTCTGGAGTCCTATTCCCCATCATGGAAGGGCCTAAGTGCAGAATGCTAAAATATTCATTTCCTTGCCCTAGATTCACATTTTAAAGCACAATCTATGAGCGTTACTTATTTTGGTTGCTTGATAAAAATTTGATATGTTCTGATTAATGTTCCTATCCCCTAATTCTATTTTTATTAGATTGTATAAGGACTTAAAAATATATATGGTGTCTGTGTGTTTCCAGAGTGTAGGAAAATAGATAAGAGTGTGGACAGTAAAAGAAAGATTGCTTTCATTAAATTATGCTGTTATTGGATTTTTCCCCCATGCAAAGATATCTCTGTCCCCAAAGTGGTTTGCTGTGTGAAGAATAACTAAGAGTGAACATTTTCCCCAGTTTCTTAGAACTGAGTCATAAAGAAGCTATAGAAATATGTTGCTGCTGCTGTGCCTAAAAGGAAGGAAAGCAGGAAGGGTGGTAAACACTGTGATATTAGATTGAACAGGCCTGAAGATTGTTAGCATTAGTCTTGTGTTATCCTGTCTTAATAACCATAAGTACTGCCCCAGGCAATCCCCAGGCCATGCATGATCATGGGAGCTCACACTGTATAGAGTTTAAACATTTATGAAACATGTAAACATTTATGAAACATGTTCCCAAATAGAAACTCTAGAGAGAGCATAAATACAGATAAGACATGAAAAACATTTATTAAGCATCTTCTATTTGCCACTGTGCTAAATACTGGGGAGATAAATAAGAAAAAGAAAGATGGTTTCTACCCTCAAGGAGCTTAAAATCTAATGGGAGGAGGTAATATGCAAAAAGAAGTTAAATTGGTGAGGGACAGGGAAAACTAAACAGGACCTGGCTCCATGGCCTGATGATGATCTCCATGTAGTCTAAATAAGCAGAGCACCTGGTGGCAAATGAAGAGATGGCTGATTTTGAACCCTCTATTAAAGGAGGGTATGGAAGGATATATATATATATATATATATATATATATATTTTTTTTTTTTTGCTCTACCCTTTAGCTTTCTAATCAGAGGGGCAGAAATAAAGTGCGCGGATAGGTGAGGTGTGAGAACCAGAACTGAAGCAATTTCCTTGATAGTGAGTTTCCTGATGAGGAGTTTATGGTGGGCAATAGGAGACATGATGACAAAGAAAGTGGTGATAGTGATAGAATTAAAATGAAGCAGAATTGCTTTGGTCGCAAATGAGCAATCTGAGGCTCAGATTTGCCCATGATCATACAACTATTAAATGACGGAAGCAAGATTTTAATCTGATTTAACTTGAATCTAAGTCTAACTTTCCATTCACTGTTTTTACTTGTTTGACTGATTAGTTTTCCTTTGCCTGTCAAGTCTTGCTTCTGACATGAGTTGTGTGACCACAAATGGCCATTTAAACTTTCAGCCTTGATTCCATCATCTGTAGAATAGAAATAACAACTGTATCTACTTCAAGGAGCTGTCATAAAATAATGTAAGATATGATGCAAAATTTAAAATTTGAAATATACAAACTGCCACAAAAATTCAAAAGTGTTAAATAACTGTCAGTTTTTATTGTGAGGATGCTGCTGCTGCTGCAAATCATCTTTTCATGAAGAAGCTCAACATTAGGAATATTATGTAGAGAAGAGAGACTAGTCTATGAGGCAAGGCAGGAAATCACATATGCAGAATTGTTGTTGTTGTTGAGTCACGTCTGACTGTTGGTGACTCCATTTGGGTTTTCTTGGCAAAGACAGTGGAATGGTTTACCACTTCCTTCTCCATCTCATTTTATAGATGAGGAAATGGTGGCCAGCACAATTAAATGACTTGCCTAGAGTCACACAGGTAGTAAGTGTCTAAGGTCATATTTGAACTCAGGAAGAGGAGTCTTCCTGACTAGATCCAACAATTTATACATTTCACCACCTAGCAAAGACAGGAATTAGAAAATAAGGGTTTTCATTGAGTTAAAGGGATTTTGTCTCTGTTAAACAAGGTCACAACCTTTGTTTCCGTTACATTAGGATGTAAACTCCTTGAGGGAAGATGACACTTTTGCTTTTTCTTTAGGCCTTTTGTGCTTATCAAATTTCCTAGCAAATAGCAAGTGCTAAAGAAAAAACTTGTTGACTGAATGGTGGCAATATTTTGGATTTAGGGGATCCATGTGAGGTATAGTGAAAAAGTTCCTTCCCATTAGCGTTTTACTCTACAACCAGGATAGGGTCACTAAAAAACCCCAATAACTTGGCAATTAATTAAAAAAGCTCACTTTGGGCAAACTTTTCAAGTAGGTCACATTTTTTTAGTAAGTGCCCCTTCTTCCTGCCAACACCTAGAGATGTCTAGTAGCTTCATGCAATTTCCTGCCTTTCACATATTGGTCTGCTTTTTCTGGGAAGTGCCCCATGTTTTATCTAGATCTGTTTTTAGCCTGGCTCAAACCAAATTTGGAAAATGTCTCTCCTAATTAAATTTATACAATACAATCTAAATTCAAACAAGGGACTATAAACTCAACAGACATTCACTAAACTTGATGAACTGAAAGAAAATATGATTATATTGGTTTATCCTTTTGATGACTGACTCACTCTCTTTTTGCATGGATAACTAAGTTTAAATTATGCTTTCTTTTTTAAAGTTTTAATAGATCACACACAGTTTTGTTTTGTTTTTCCAGACAGAATGAACCAAAAGACTAAGAGACAGGGCTTCTGTCCCTGTGTTTGGCAGAATGAGTCCTTTCATATAACAATGAGTAGCCTTGCATAAATTTCTAGCTTTCAGATGATCATGTTGAAACATCTAGATGGGATGTTAATCCTCTATAACAAAATTTGTTTAGCTAAAGAGACTGTGGTGTATGTTAATATCTATTGAAGAAAAGAGGAAGAAAGGGATTGTGCTACCTAGAACTCTCTGGTTCTTCTCCAATTGATCCACAGAGGTGGAGAATACATTAGACTGGGCTCTTAAAAATAATTTGTATATATTTGATTCTAGAGCACAAATTCAACCAAGGACTCAAAGACTACAATGAAAATATTTCAGTTGGATATTAAGCTCAACTACTGTGATCAATCATTGTGAAACATCTAGATAAAATGCAAAAGGTTAGTCAAAGATCCAAATATATCCAAACACCTAGATGTTTGGTATCTTGGAGACATAGCTTTGGTGTCCTAATTTAGCTTTCATCTACCTGTCTCCATCACCTTCTACTGTGTTTTCTGTTTGTTTGTTTGTTTGCTTTGTGTGGGAAGAAAGGACCTGGATTGGTCCTCTTCTTATTGGATAGCTAAGTTTTCAGAGGAGTGTTGAGGGTGACAATTGGTTGCAAATAGCCATATCATTTTTGTTCAGCCTCTTGGGGAATGGGATTGACATTGCTCAGAAAAACCCTTGGATTTAGATTATTCATCAAGAACTAGATTAATTAATGACTAGGCACTGAAATAATAAGCTAGCATAACTTCAAAGCTGAACTACTGAAAAGTCTTCTACAGATTAAACCTGTGACATTCTCTTTTTTGGCCTCTTTCTGCCACCTGTTCTTAAATAGGTTCAAACCCTGGGGAGAGATCTCTGCTGTTGCTTCTGAGACTTGCTAAATTCCCTCTGTTATTTTGTGTTACTGTGTGATTTCTTATTAAAGAGGGCACATCTATGACCTGGGGGGTGCATTTGATGTGAAGATTTCAGTCCCTTGATAAGAACAATGATATCTTTTTATAGAGATTTAAGGTTCACAAAGCAAGTAGAATTATTCTCACTTTATAGAGGAAGCCAGGACACATTGATGTTATGTGAATTAAGTATCTGGGGGACCTCCAACCCAGTCCAATCCCAGAAGATTCACCATGATAGGAGTCACAGAGTCATATGTCTGGGTTTGCCAGCCCTGCATTAAGGAAGCCATGGAGGCAGAAGGCCAGGAGATATGGCATATAGAGACCAGGGACCAACTGAAGGATCAGGGGAAGGATCTAGAGGGAGGCTTAAAAAGCCAACACCAGAAACTTGAGGGGTCTTTCTTGGCTCTCTCATGTGTGCATGAAAGCATGTGTGTGTGTGTGTGCCATTCTTTGAGCTGTCCTGGCACTGGGCTTATCTATGTAGCCATATCTGGCAAGCAGCAGTGGACAGGGGACCATACTGGGCTAGAATCCAGGACCTGATCTTACCTTAAATTAGAAAGGCTGGAAAACTTATTTCTCTCTTTCTTTCTCTTTACTAATAAATACTTATAAATTTAATCCAAATTCTTCAAGATTTTTAATTTTTATTTATAACACTGTGAAATGATTTGCCCAATGTTCCACAGCTACTGTGAGAGAGGAGGTCTTAGCCCATTATCTCTGTTGCTAAGACCAATGCAACCAATAGACAAGGACCAACGAAGCATCTATCAGGATCCTGAAAAATAGAAGACGTGATTGGTGTCCTATTGATCAGTTCCTAAAACATTGACTCAGAGGGAAAAAAACAAAACAAAACATGTAAGGGTAGATTTATGTCAACCACTAGACAGAATTGGTTGCTTACTATTATATCATCCTTTTTAAATAGCTCATGGAAAATAGAAGCTATATCATAGTCTACTAACTCTAGGGCCTGAAGTGACAGGGAAAAGTTTTTTTGTCCTCCAAAAAAAAAACATGGTCATAGAAAATGTAGGTTCAAATCCCAGTTTTATTATTTATTTCCTCTCAGACCTAGGGCACCTGATTTGACCTCCCTGGATCTCAGTTTCCCCATCTATAAAATGAAGAAATTGAGAATAGGTGACATATGAAGTCTATTCTAGCTCTAACTTTGTGGTCATTAGGAAAGCTCAGAGCCTCATAGTACCATGTATATCAAATTACTCTAGAAATACTCTATGTAGTGGAAGAGGGGCATCTAGGTGGTACAGTGGATATGATGGAGGCTAGCAGTGGGCAGTGAGGGGCAGTAATAGGAACAGAACCCTCATATTCTGAAATCTTATATTTTTCACTAGTTAGCACTGGTTAAACATCAACTGCAAAACATGTCATTTCAGCATTAGTCAACCATGAATTGCAGAATCTGTATTGTTAATCAGTGATCCATTGATCCATTCTATATATTGAATCTGTAATTTATATACTGGGCATTGGCTTTATACCTAATCTTTTTTATTAACTATTTATACTGAACTTATATCTGAACTGTTAGACATAATTAATTGCCCATAGTAGTCATCTACTGGGACCCATCCCCACCCCATATTCTCAATCCTGAATGGTAGTGAGACCTCTGCCATGTTGACAAATGATGACAAAGTGAACAATGGTTGGGGGAACATAGGTGCACTGAGTACTCTGGAATTCCAGAAGGATCTCCCAAACCTGCACATGCTCCTTATTCTCTATGACATACATGTCAAATGGCAAACCATGCCTCCATCTGAATTTGGCCATGGCCACTTTCCAGAATTTGGGGGAAAGGTAGAGAATTCCCTGGAATGGGAGATGATTGGCCCCCAGACCCTAATAAATTGGCAAACCCTGATCCACATCTCAGGTTGCTATTTCACACTTAAGACTGCTATTCATTTACCTATTGGGCTAATCCATCAGTCCAGGGCTATGGAGTTACCATTCTATAAACTCCAGAGATACTGTTCTACTTCTGGGGCTGCTACTCCACACTTGGATTAGCTCCTCTCCACCTGGAGAGTTGCTATTCTATCAGCTCCAGAGAGGATATTCTATTAGCTTCTAGGCTAATAGGCTAATCCATAAAGTCCTAAGGCTATCTGATTAGCTCCCAGGCTATTCCACCAGCTATTAGGCTATTATTCATCTTAAACCTCTTCTTCAAATAGAATTATTTTCTTCTAGATTGAACCTGAGTTTGGGAGTCACACCCATTCTTGGGGTAAGACCCTGCAACAAACTTGGGTTTGTTTCTCTAACAACAGATAGAGCACTAAGATTGGAATTAGGAGAACTCCTCTTCCTGATTTCAAATCCAGGCTCAGACACTCAGGAGCTGTGTGACCCTGGTCAAGTCACTTAACCCTGTTTGTCTCAGTTCCCTCATCTGCAAAATGAGCTGGAGAAGGAAATGGCAAACCATTCCAGTATCCTTGCCAAGAAAACCCCAAATAGGGTCACCAAGAGTCTGACATGACTGAAAAAAGACTAAACAAAAACAATAATATTTAGTAGAAGGTGATCAATTTACATTAGTTTGATGTTGCATCCTTTTTCCTTTCTGAAGCACACTTAGGGATATTAATTATACTTATAGCCTTAAGGGCTTACACAAAAAATCATACTAACTTCAGTATTCATAATTTGTTCCAAATGCAGCAAGGAGATCTGGTTCAGTCCTCTAGGGGTGTCATGATCACAGCTCTTTTTCTCTTAAATGACTCCTTTCAGATTGTCACTGGTCCTATTTGCATTAGTAGTTTTGCTTTCGGAGTGAAAGGAAAACACTTCTACAGCTAGTATGGTACATAAAACTGACAACTTGAACAAGAAAAATGTTAACCAGGGCTGCTGATGAGTCATTAAAAACAAAGAATTCAAAAACTGGTGACTACTTTAGCTCCAGGACAACTTGGCACCAAAAGCAGAAATCACAGCTTTAAAAGAAAACTCATAGGCACATTTAGTCTTAAATATAGGAAGAACAAGTAGCCATCTACACAATGTGGCTAAAGGGACTCAAAAAGTCTCTCCCCTCTTCATGGGGGCTGGCATACTAGAAGATAGGGAGCCAAGAACTTGGGAGACATGGTTATAGGTTGGAGAATCAGGAAGAGTAGGAGTCAGGAAATATCTGCAAATCAAAACAAAACTCATTATCTTTCTCCCAAAACCCTACCCCTGACACCTTCCCTATTACTATAGAGGGCAACGCCATCAACCCACTCCCTCAGGCTTAAAACCTGAGTCATTCTGGACTTCTCACTCTCTCTTACCCTCCACATCTGAGTCCAGGCCTGTCAATTTTACCCAGACAATATCTCTGATCACACTTCTTTCTTTCCTCTGACAATGCTACCATCTTGGTGAAGTCCTTTATCACCTTACATCTGGACTATCACAATAGCCTGCTGGTGAGGCTGCCTGTCTTGTCTGTCTCCACTCCAATTCATACTCCATTCAGTCACTAAAAGAGATGGAGAGAGATAAAACTGAGCATCCTTCAGAGTTAAGTGTTCCCCCCCGGGAAAATAGAAAACAAGATTAGTGGTCCATTGACCAGTCTCTGAAGCAATGACCCAAAGGGAAATATATAAAGGCAAGTATATATCAACCATTAGACAGAATTAGTTTCTTGCCATTTTGATAACTGGCTTCTTCCTTAAAGACCTGTCCAATCATGTCATCACCTACTTCTATTCAATAAACTTTATTGTTTTCCTATTGCTTGCAGGATCAAATACAAAATGCTCTATTTGGCAGTCAGAGCCCTTCATAACCTTGCCCCTTTCTAGTCTTCTTATACCTTAGTTTCTGACACATACTCTGATCTTGTGGCATTGACCTTCTGGCTGTTTCTAAAACAAGACATTCTATCTGTAAACCTTGGGCACTTTTTTTCCTTGTCTATACCCTTTCCCTGAAATGCTCTCCTTCCAATTCAACTACTGACCTCCTTGGTTTCCTTTTGTCCTAACTAAAATCCTATCTTTTACAGAAAGCATTCTCTTAATTCCAGTGCCATACCCTTTGTTGATTGTTTCCCAATTATCCTGTATACAGGTTACTTTGTATATATTTGCATGTTATCTCTTTCATAAAATTATAAGTTCTTTGAAGACAGGGACCATTTTTTGCCTCTCTTGTATCTCCAGTAGTTAACACAGTGTCTGGCACATAGTAGGTGCTTAAAATTTTTTGATTGAGTGATTGATTGATATTATTGCCACAGGGCAAGGGGACAGGTATACTTCCTGGTCAGCATAAGGAAAGCCAGTGATCAAACAAGAATGCCTTGGGCATTAGGAAGAGGTAGAGGGAGGAGGAAAAGAAGCAAGAAGATATCAAGAGCAAAATCTCCAACTTCATAGTTTCATGGAAGCCTGATTAGGCTGTGTGAGTGTATTTATATGTATAGTCCCTGCTTGTGGCCTACTGCTAGGAGCTGTAGGCTAGCTTCTGAAAGTTTTCTGGCAGAAAACCTACATGGAGCTGTCAATGAAATTCAGCCCAGAGAAAAAGCAAAAACTTCCCTGCTCCGAATACAGATCCATACAAGGAGCATACAAACACCTCCCCTGAGAGTACATGGAGAACACCGATGTGTGAGGTTTTTAACTTCGTTTCATTCTTTTCCCTCCGTTTCTCCAAACATACTTGGCGGCAGCACATTTATCATATGCTTCATTATTTAAAGAAAGAAGTCTTCCCCTGTGTTGGTTTTAGGTGGTTAATTCAGGTCGTTCAGATAAGAACCATGTTTGGTTTTCGTGTTTCAGGTTTTCTAATATTTGATAAGAGAAGACAGATATTAATGAAATCCGAGTCTGTCTTTAGCACTTCATGCTTTTTTTTTCCCCCTGCTGGGGATAAGCCTCCTTGATCATCTACCACTCAGGTCTATATCCACCAAGTTCTTCTCCTGCCAGACCTGCTTTTGTTTAAGGCTAACACACTGTTTTAGACCTCAGTGAGCGCAGAGGCAGTGTAAGCATTGATTCAGGTACCCAACAGCTACATGACATTGGCATTGGTTTAATGAAGAAGAGGGAGAGTGAAATTATTTGGTGTGTGGGTCTGTGCCCATGTTGGGTGGGCTGTCCAGATCTCCCTCTCATTCAGTCCCAGAGCATGTCTATTTTAATCTCTCACTTTTGACCCTTTCTTCAAACACTAGGCAAAAATACTAAATCAATATCTGTTTAGATCAAGGGTTTTTACACTGAAATCCTAAGATATGGGATCTGGGAATAGATTTCAGAAGGTCTTTGAATTTGGATCATTAAAAAATTACATTTTTATTTTCACTAAAATCTAATTGAAATTTGTTCATTTCCTTCAATTACATAAAAACACTATTATGAGAAGTTCATAGGCTTCACTAGACTACCAAAGGGGTCAAGGTCACAAAAAGGTTAAGAAGCTCTGGTTTAGAGTGTTTGAGCTATGTAGCTCCCCCAAATGCATCAAGTAGAGAGTTATAAAGACATCTGCAATTATTGTTGTTGTTTCAGTTGTGTGCAACTTTTTGTGACCCCATTTTGGATTTTCTTGGCAAAGATATAGGAATAGTTTGACATTTCTTTCTCTAGCTCATCTTACAGATAAGGAACTGAGGCAAACAAAGTGACTTGTCAAGGGTCACACAGCTAGGAAGTGTCTGAGGCCAGATTTGAACTTGGGGAGATGTCTTCCTGACTCTGGCCCACTGCTTTGTCCACTGTGCCACCTGCTTACTAAAATGTGGCTCATGTAGAAATTTGTCCAAGATTTTCTTTCTCAGCATTCAAGACATAGTAAATTGGCTCCATCTTCCTTAGCCAAATTTATCTCCCACTGATTCTTTGGGTCCTGAAACTCTTGGCTTGAAGGCTAAGCTGACCCATATACCATCTGTTGTCATTGATTCTCCATACATCATTGTCCTTGCTCTTTTTCCTGGCTATCCAAATTCCACTCATCTTTTCAGGATCATGTCAAGCCTAATCTCCTCCATGAAACCTGACTTGACTATCCTGTTCAGAAGCAATATTCCCCTCTTATAATAGTTCTTCTGGTCTGGACCACTTTTTTAAATTAAAAGAAAAATATCTGTTGGTCACATTAAAATACCCAGTTAACTCCCTCCCTCTTCTTCCCCCATTACAGAAGGTATCATTTGATGAAAAGAAACATGAATATTCATATATATGTATTGTAAAATGGATATTTGAACCCTAGACTTTAATCCCCAGAAGTCCTTGGTATTTCCCAGAATTCCCTATAATCTCACCTGAGTCTCCACCTGGGCGAGATCACAATGAGTATTTAACTGGCTCTCTGCCTCACATGCTCCTCTCTATTCAGCCATTGCAATGGTGTAGTAAATAAGCTAAGTGTGGGCATTCTGAATTGGCTAATCAGCCATGAGTACGTGGTGTATTTTCTTTATTCCTTGATTTTTCTAATAATCCTTAATAAACCTCACAAAACATAATGTTTCTATTACTAGAGACTAAATTTAATTTTTACAGTTTATATGTATAAAACTATGTCTTACTTATTTCTATTTATCAGTTCTTTCTCTGAAAGTGGAGTCATTCCCCAATTGATAAGCAGATAAATAGTCAAAAGATAGGAACAAGATAGTTTTTGGATGAAGAAATCAAAGCTATGTAGAACTATATTTTTTAAGATGCTCTAAATCATTAATGATTAGATAAAGGCAAATCAAAACAACTCTGAGATATCTAACATCTATTAGATTGGCTAAAATGATAAAAGGGCAAAAGAACAGATGTTGGATGAGTTTTGGAAAAGTGGGGAATCCAATACACTGTTGGTAGAACTATGAACTGATCCAACCATTTTGGAGAGCAATCTGGAAATATACTCAAAGAATTATAAAACTATGTATTCTTTTTGACCCAGTAATATCACTATTAGGTTTATTTCCTAAGGTTATGAAGGGGAAAAGAAAAAGAACTTATTTATTCTAAAATACTTGTAGCAGTTCTTTTTGGGGTGGCAAAGAACTGCAAAATGAAGGGATGCCCATCAATTAAGGAATGACTAAGCAAGTCATGGCACATGATTGTGTTGGAATACTATTGTACCATAAGAGATGATGAACAGGTTAATTAAAACATTTTTTTTAATTTAAGGATTTTTCCATGGTTACATGATTCATGTTTTCTCCCTCCCTTCTTCCCTCCCCCCTCCCAGAACTGACAAGCAATTCCACTGGGTTATACATGTATTATCACTCAATATCTATTTCCATATTATTCATTTTTGTAATAATCTTTTAAAACCAAAATTCCAAATCCTATACCTATTTAAACAAGTGAAAAATCAAATGCTTTCCTTCTGCATTTATATTTCCACAGTTCTTTTACTCTATGTGGATGACATTTTTTCTCATGTGTCCCTTGGGATTGTCCCGGATCATGACATTACTATCAATAGCAAAGAGGATTACATATGATTGTCTCACAGTGTTTCAGTCTCTGTGTATAACATTCTCCTGGTTCTGCTCATTTCACTCCACATCAGTTCATGGAGGTCTTTCTAAGTCATATGGAAATCAAGCAGCTTATCATTCCTTATTGAACAATAGTATTCCATCAAAACAAGTTAATTTTGGAAAAACATGGAAAGACCTGTACAAAATTATGAAGAATGAAATGAGTACTTTCAATATTTATTCAAATCTCCTTAACATGATTCTTGTCTGCAGATGTAGAAAGCACAGTAGAGAAAGGACTGCTATTGGATTTGTACATGAGATATATGTCTAACACCAGGCTTCTACTAGTTATTAGTAGTCTTATATGTGGAAAATGGAATCGTCTCTGGGTTTTGTTTCCTTTTCTCCAAATTGGGAATAATTGATTTCACTGTCCTCCTTAAGGATCTCTGTATTTTCTGAATAGCATGGGATACTTAAAAATTCCATATAAAATTATGAACCAATCTTTCAAACAACATCTCTCCATCCTCCTTATCTTTTCCTTCCTCACCCTATATTTCAAGCACAAGACCTAGTTTTATCAGATCTGTCCATGAGACAATCATCATTCTAATACTGGATGTGTTTTACACCTCAGATAGTCTCAGACCAGAGCTTTAAAAATACATGAACTAGGTTATATAAGTCAGAAGATAAGAACGTTAATCAGAGATGCACAATGGCAGCCAATACTGTCTATAGCCCTAATTAGGGTGTGCTCTGTTTCCTACTCAAACACCACCTATAGGTAGAGTCTAAATTAGGAAGAACTTGAATTTTGGGGATGGCAGCTAGTCTAGCCTATTATACTACTTGGATGGGATTTTGTGTCTTGGAATAAAGAAGAGAGGCAGGTGAGACCTTTTTATGGTAGGACAAGTGAGTTCTGTAGAAATGGTGTTCATGAGTAGCTTTCCCTGTGGGTCTGTCTGTTTTTCTGTTTTAAGGGTCTCAGGGGAAGTCCATTCAACTGTACTGTGAACTGCCTGAGTAGATGAAATCTATGTCTGGGCTACTCTGGGTCATATGACTGGTGACAGCAAAAATTATCAATGACGACACCTTCTGAACCCTTCCTATTCTCTTGGATGTGCCCACATCAAAGGTCATACAGGTCTTTGACCCTCAGTGGTAGTAGAAATCTGATGTGGAGGAAGAAAGTGGCATCATTTGGACAAATGCTTCCATTTGGATCAACAGTTCTTTACAGTTATATACTGTTTTATGGCTTATCAAACATTTTACTTACATTAGCTCACAAGAGCCCTCTTAGATTACTGAGTTGGAAAGAAAAGGGACTGAAAGGTTTACTGAAGTCAAATAGCATTTATTAAGCACTTACTATGTTCCAGGCACTGGGCTAAATTCTGGGGATAAAAAGAAAGGTAAAAATTAGTTCCTGCTCTCATAGAGCTCACAGGTGAATTCAGGAGAGAATATGCAAACAATTCTGTGCAAAAAAAAAAAAAGATACATGTAGGATTAACTTGGAGAAGTCTCAGGGGGAAGGTGGGGGAGCCTGTGTAAGATTAAAGATGACTAGGAAAAGTGGCATTTAAGCTGGGGCAACCCAAAAGGTTTCAGTATGATATATCCAGCAGCAGAAGGGACCTCCGGTGACATTTAGTTCACCTCCCTTATTTAACTAATGAAGAAAATTAGATCAAAGGTGTTTAAATGATTTGCTCATGGTCATATCAATAGTAAGCATGAGAAGCAGTGGTTGGAATTCAGGTACTACTGACTCCAATGGAAGCACAATTTGTAGTATATACTAGGAGGTTTTCTGCATTAAAAACAAAACAAAACAAAAATGCCCTTTATCTTCTGACTTATAATCAATACTGTGTGTTGGCTCCAAGGCAAAAGAGCAGTAAGGACTAGGCAATGGGGGTGAGGTGACTTGCCCAGGGTCACACAGCTAGGCAGTGTCTGAGGCCACATTTGAACCCAGAATCTCCTCCTGTCTCTGGGTCTAGGTTTCAAACCACTGAGCCACCCAGTTGTCCCCTCTCTCTATTTTTTTTATCTCCTCATTGTCATGCTACTCTCCTGTCTCCATTAGTGCTATTAGTTCTGAAGAGCATCCACATAGAATTAGAGTCAGAGGGTGTCTTAAGACCATATTTTTAGATGCAGACCTACCAAAACTAAGATAGAATATCTTCCCAATCAGTGTCCTGTATTCTAAACTACATACTTCGATACCCCACTATCACTCACAGGCAGATACCGAACACTAATCACGCAGCCTCCCTTGTTCAGGAACATAAAAGACAAGATTTATTTCTTTGATCAGCTCCTAGGGCTCTGACTTAGAAGGAAATACTCAGGGCAGGTTTGTGTTGTCTGCTAGACACTACCAGAAGAAAGAGGGGATGAGCAGCACCTTCTTCCTCATTCATCAGGTGCGCAAATTCACTATTCCACAATAGCTTCTCTACAGAGCTAAAAGAGGCTATTTAGACTCCCAGCACCAGAAAATCACCAACGCTATTTTATATAGTATCAGCTTTACTGTTTCTGAGTAGGGGTTACAGTTTATTTATGCGGGTGCTTCTTTGTAGTCAATTTTGTTTGTCTGTTGGTGGGCTGCCCGGAAATATTTTTAAGTTCTCTACAGCAAAGTTTTAAATATATAAAACTAGTGACATTTTTTCCCTATTTTTTCCTATTTTCCCAGGAAATGGCATTCAAGCCATTTTATAGTAGAGGGATCGATGCTTCTAAGCTGTCTTTGTGGGTTTCCCCACAATGCTTGCTATAGGTGATCGATTATACCTATCAGTTGTTATTAGGCACTAAGGAATATTCCTTTCCCCAAATTAATGTCCAACAATTCCAGCCCCCTTCCCATTTCTGGAAAATAAGTTCCCATAGTGACATAACTACATTGCTGGTCTGAAAGGAAAAGAACAGGAGTTTTTCTCAAGGAGAATATGTAAAGAAAGTAAGGAGGAGAACCCAGGGGCAGTTGTTACAAGAACAATTCTCATAGAGGGGTCCTAACCATCATACCAGGGAAATTCTGTCCTCCCACCTCCAGGGTGACCAGGTATCCCCTCCTAGTACAGCTTGCAGCAAGTAGCAAGTTCCTGGTTCTCATCTTCTATGTCCTCATTTACCAATTAATGGGAATGTTATACTTCATTTCGTTCTCGTACTTCAGGTTTCACATTAAGTAAAATGTTTGCCTCTGCTGCTTTTGTTCATAATGCATCTTCATTAGTGGTCTCTGGAACTTCTCCAAGGCAAGCAATGCCATGAGAAGTCATTGTCTTGTCAGAAAAGTCCATTAAGGCTGTCAAGCTCACTAACAAATCAATCAGGTACCAGAAGGCTTTTCAAAACTGTATCATTTGTGCTCAGTCCTAAACAAACTGCCAGAATGGGCAAATGTCTCAGAGGCACAGGGCTGCATCCCAAACTGCGGCCAGACTGTTTAGTCACAGTGCCTGTTTTCCTGCTGGTTGTGTTTTTGACTCACTCTGTGAATAGTTGTTTTCTGTCTCCACAAAAGGGAAGCTACCATTTCACATTTCTGAGGCACCTTTCAGAGATGGAGCTCTGCATTTAAAATGCCAAAGTCAGACAGGGTACAGTGGGAGAAAAAATGGTGCCCATTGATACCTTCAACTTGTATATACTCAACTATTTGCAAAGCATTTCCCATTGCTTAACTTAAAGTTCACAAAAACCTGACTTTCTCAGCCTTCAGGTGAATAGGCTAGGCATTACTGATTCCATAATGAAGGCCAAGAGATTTGGTAACTACTTTGGGTCAGACAGATGGCTGCTATCTAGGCTGGAATTTAAAACCGGTTCTGACCACTGCTGCTGCTCCTCCTACTCATTTGACCCTGACAACAACAATTCTAGGAGGTTGTTCCCATTTTACAGATAAGGAAAAGGAGGTTAAGTGATTTGCCTAAAAGTCACACAGCTATTAAGTTTTTGAGGCCACCCATTGTACCACTTAGCTGCCCCCATTTTGAGACTCAAACTTCTTTACTGGACCAAAATAAATTCAGGATTAGCAGAATGAAAGCAGGAAAAATAAGAAAAAATCTGGTTGATTTCCCCAAGGATTAGTAGGGGAATCATAGCTTTAGAACTGGAAAGAACTTCAGGTGTCACTGGGTCCAACCTGCTCCTTTTATGAGGAAACTGAGGGAATGAAACATAATTTGCCCCAAAGTACAGAGATGGCAAAAGCAAAGTTTGAACTCCAGTTCTCTGACTCCAAGTCTCATATTTCCCCCCATCTATGCTGCCATTATTTCATATGTCCAATTTCAGGGCCAGGTCTTAAACAAACACATCATTCAGATGATCTGATGAGAGCAGATTTCCCAGGACATTAGTATCTATAAAATCCCTTCTCCTTCATTATGCCATGAAGGAAGCACTAGGCTTTTTCTTTCTGTGAAATATAAGCTCCGGCAAGTTGGAAAGGTTTCAAGGATGGACAAATTGGTTGTCTGAGGATCATCCCCACAAGCCTCAATTTTCTCAGCAGCAAAATTATGGGATGGGACTTCTGAGTCCCTTCCCAACTTTGGATAGAAAGAGGATCAACAACAAAGGGTTGGTCATTCAGGTGATGAATTTTTTTGACAACAGTTCATAAATGGAAACTTGTCAGATCTGCATTAATCCAGGGATCACCTAAAGTATTGATGTGAAAGTATATGCATATGCATGACCCTTTTATTTTAGCATGATCTCTTGCTCTCTCAACTACTCTTCACATATGTCAGAGAATGAATGCTTGAAAGGGCTAACAGCTGCTCAAATCGTGTCTTAAATTATGCAATCCAGTCAGAAATCCAACTCTATTTGTGTTCAATGTTTGCGTCCATCACCACTTAATTAAAAAGTCTTTTGCAATTTCTGAAACCCGGTCTGACTTTGATAAAATCTCATTAAAGTCTAATTAAGTGTTCAGTGTATGCTAACGATAAAAGACCTATTCAGTGGAGAAGCACAGGAATTTAGAATAATCCATTCTATTTTCAGAGAATCTAAGGTGGGGAGGGAGGTGTAGGTGATTATTCTGATGGAGTAAACAAGTTATTGATGTAACCTGCTCTCTCAAATTTATTCCTGAGGAATGACCTACCATCATAGCCCCTTTTCTTTCTCTGAATAGTGATGAAACACCACACTGTGACATCTATCAACTTGACTGAACAGTAGATCATGAAAAGGGCCACTTCTGAAAGCTTCCTTCTTTGCCTGGCTACAGATTCTGCTGGCTATAACCTGAGGGAGTTAGGGAGTTTTCTTCTCCCAGGGGAAGATCTTAGGAAAGTCACTGCCAATGATAAGGAAACCAGGCTTTTAGCATTCTGCATCTCATTTGTCTTCTTCTGTGGCTGCATTTCCCTGCTGGCAAACCACCACACTGCTCCAGGGGATGCATTTCTTCCAGGGATGGCACATTCAATTATGGGGCACTTTAAAAGGATTCCTGGGAGGTCAGGTTCATTAACCCTATGTGAGATTAAAATCCTGGAATATTAATGTTAACACTTGGGGGGAAGGGAAAGGAGGATATAGGAAAAGGAAAATCTATGGTCCTTTCTCTCAAGGAATTTACTACTGAGAAGATCTTGGACCTACATAGCAGTGTATGACACAGAAGGAATTGTATGATTTTTTTAAATTAAAATTTATTTTTTAAAAAACCCTTAGCTTCTGCTTATAATTAATGTTCTTCTGCTTAGAATTAATGTTAAGTATTTACAATATCTATCTATCTATCTATCTATTTTGCTATTGTGTCTACATCGATTTTGTTTGCAATTTATTTAAAAGGAAAAAAAAGCCTTGGAAGAATTCCCAGAGCATCATAAGGCATTATCACAACTTCTTGAAGGTCTCATTTACTTGTCATCATTCCATACTTAGAATCATGATTCTGGCTCTCCTTCCATTGTGCTAACTCACTGTCTTAATTTATATGATTCTCATTAGTCTTGCTACTTGTGTGACAAATCCCTTTACTTTCCAAATTCTTATGTTCCTCATTTATAAAATGAAGGGGTTGAAGAAGATGCTCTATAAATAGAGTATATTTAAAATTCCTTCTAGCTCTATGATCCCAAGAACTTCTTCCTTCCCCACATACTGAACAAAATACTGTTTCCTAATGTTTAAAATGAACATTCTACATCCTGTGTCCATGTTTCTGCTTAGATCATCTTGCCAGCAAGGAATACACTTTCTTCTTTTTCAGTTTAGTCTCTTAGAAAAAGGATACAAACCAGAATAACAACTCAGGTGCCTTTTCCAATGACAAAATTTTCTTGAGAGAAAGAGAGTGAGAGGAGAGTGAGTGAAAAAGAGACAGACAGACAGACAGACAGAGTCAGAGAGAAAGAGCAGAGAGAGACAGAGAGACAGAGAGAGAGAAGGGGAGAGAGAGAGAGAGAGAGGGAGAAAGAAAGAGAGAGAGGGAGAGAGAAAGAGAGAGATGGAGAGAGAGAGAGAGAGAGAGAGAGAGAGAGAGAGAGAGAGAGAGAGAGAGAGAGAGAGAGAGAGAGAGAAAGAGAGAGAGAGAACATATACAAATCTGTATGAACAAGATAAATGTAGAGCCAATAGTAGATGATTTTAGAGGAGAAAGCATTAGAATATATGAAGATCAGACAAGGTCTCTGGTGCTTCGAATTGAATCTTAAAAGAAGCCAGATATTCTATAAGGCAGGGGTCCCCAAACTTTTTCCACAGGGAGTCACTTCATTGTCCCTCAGGTTGTTGGAGGGCCAGACTAGAAAAAAAAAAAATCTATGAACAAATCTGTATACTGTATATCACTGTCTGGGATATAGCAGAGGCTGTAGTGCTGGCCGTGTTGGGTCTATCACACCTTGCACAGGCCCATCACTGCCACCACTATGCCAGGCAGCAGTATACACAGTGCAGAATCCCCTCCCCCAGATCACTGCTCACCATGCTGATGTCTTCCATTGTGCAGCACCATAATCCTTTGCATAGCACCTTGTTCTCCTTCAGTGACTCTCAGAACAAGGCGCCTCCCAAAGGGTTATGTCACCGGAAGTAGTACTGTATGTGAGCAACACATGCTTTGTGGCCTGCCACATACAGTACTCCAGCATCCCCGTGCTCCTTTCACTGACCACCAATGAAAGAGATGCCCTTCCAGAAGTGTGGTGGGGGCTGGATAAATGGCTTCAGGGGGCCACATGTGACCCATGCGTCATAGTTTGGGAACCCCCGCTATAAGGCAAAAGTTAGGAGTGGGACCATTCAAGTTTGGAGTGGCTATTCAGTACAAAGAAAAAGAGGTGGGAGATTAAGTTTCATGTCTTGGTAACATTAAATAGACCAGCTAAGGGAATAATGGGTCACAAGACTGGAAAGATAAGAAGCAACCAGTTTATAAAGAGCTTTAAATGCCAAGGAGAGGATATAATTGATTCTAGAGAAAACAGGGGCCCACTGGGTTTTATTGAGATCCAGAAGGTGATAAGATTAGTATGACACTTTAAGAAAATCACTTTTGCAGCTGGGAAGCCAGTGGTTCAAAGCAAGGAGAGAAGTGACACAGGGTGACCCATTACTCAAATGTAATAAGTAAGACATGCCCTAAAACTACTTTCAAATGAAGCATTTTATTTTCCCCAGGTACTTTATAACCATAAGAAAAAAATGCTTGTTAACAAGTGACAATGACTTTTGTTGTATCTATGTGAAAAAAATTTCAGAAGATTAGAGTTCATATCATTTTTTCGAATGGAACATTCTACTTCATTTCCCTTGGTCTATCCAAATCCAAATAGTGCCCATTCCTTCAGGCTTAGAACAAATTATTCCTCCCCCATAAAGCTTAACCAGTTAATTCCAGTCCAAAGTTACCTCTGTCCTATGACTTGATAATACCTCTGACCATTTCTATTGATCATTTATTGGACATCTAGCCTTGTGCTATGACTTTTCTGTAGAAAGCTTTTCTAGTATTAATGATATCTTGTCTACAAGCTTATTAATATCAAAGACTACAGGCATCTTGTATTTTTCCTCCTATTACTCTAAATAAATACCTTGCCTGTTTTGGGGTATGGACCAAATATTTCTTTTCTTTTCAATTTATTAATTTATTTGTTTATTACATTCAATTTATTAATAATAAATAAAATAATATATAATATATACATAACATAAAAACAAACCAATAATAAATTAAACCATATTAAAATAATAAATAAATTAATAAATTAATAGAAATTAAAATTAAAATTCCAAGGTATCTTGCTTCCTCCCATCTTTGCATTAAAGAAGACATAATTTGACAAAAATATGTATGTATATATAAAACTATGTCTTGCTTGCTTCCATTTATCAATTCTTTCTCTAGAGGTGGATATATACAAGTCATTTTTCAAATAATATTTCTATTGCTGTATCTAATTTTCCCTTGGTTCTGCTCATTTTATTCCTCATAATTTCATGTGGGTCTTTCTGTGTTTTTTAACTCTTTTAAATTTGTTAAAACTTGCTCATTGTTTCTTATGGTGCAGTAATATTTCATCACAATCATATGCCACAACTTGGTGAGCCATTCTCTAATTGATGGGCATCCCTTCAATTTCCAGTTCTTTGCCACCACAAAGAGAGCTACTATTATAAATATTTTAGAACATATAGATTCTTTTCCTTTTTCCCTCATCATCTTAGGAAATAAACCTAACAGGAGTATTGCTAGGTCAAAAGACATATATATATATATATATATATATATATATATATATACACACACATAATATATATACATGTATATAAAACTCTTTAAGCATAATTGCAGATTGTTTCTTAACATGGAGGGGTCAGTTCACAGTTCTATCAGCAATTTATTATTAATGCCTTCACTTTTCCACATCCCCATCCTTTTATCTTTTAGCCAACATAATAGACATAAGATAATATCTCAGAATTGTTTGAATTTGCATTTCTCTAATCATTAATGATCTAGGCCATATTTTCTTCTAGTTCTATATAGATTTGATTTCTTCATCATACCACATCTGTCTATTCATATCTTTCAGATATTTCTTTGGTAAATGGAACTGGCCATGTGAAAATTCTCTTCACTGATACAGACTGAAAACTCACTTGTCAATTGTAATCTTTCTGAGGTAATGGAGTGCTGCAAAATCGATGGACTTGTCCACAGTCACAGGTTTTGTATTTCTCAGAAGTAGAAATTGAACCCAGTTCTTCCTGGTTCCCAGACCAGCTTTCTCTCCATTTTGCCAAGCTCATAGGCAGAAGCACATAGACACATGCAAGTACGCACCTAAATTTTAGATTTCAAAATCACTACTTTTCCTATGAAGTTATTTCTTACCAGACTTTCCTTCCCTGAAGTTCTGAACTATATTAGCAGTAAGCCTTACATCCTCAGATAGCAACATAACTGGTTAAAAAGTGGAAAGTGAATGTTTTTGCTCTGGATCAAAAGTCAGTTAATTTTCTTTTAAACAAATACCAAAATGGACATACCATTTAAGGGAACTCTTTAGCAGCTCACAAAGGACACAACTGTTTGTTTAGTTGCCAAAGCCTGGGTTACCCTGATTTGAAATAACTGACAGAAAGATACAAAATTTAATTCACGGAGGATTAGTTATGTTTGAATAAAATCTAATATCCCGCTTGAATGAATTCACCAATTGTTTTAACATCATGGAGACTGAGATGTTGGGCAATTTAGGGGGCAAATTTGATCATGAGCAAAGTCAGAATTTATCAGCATCATTGTCAAAAGATCCATATATATATTTGAATTGTGATTGCTACTCTACTTAAAAGTACTGTAAAATTATTTAATAGGCATAAATTGGTCACATATGAGATCATATGAATCAGAAAGAGAAACATTTTAATTTAATATGCATAAGAGTATATGTATATATGTGTGTGTGTGTGTGTGTGTGTGTATTTGTGTGTATTATAACAGCTTTGCTGTAATGCCATAAATATCTCCCAGCAGAGGATCATTACTTATGGCGCCCCTTGCCCTTCCCAGGGTTTTTCTATTTCCCTAAGCCTAACTGGTACTTCAGTAACATTTGCAAGATAGGGTTTCATTAGACTTGAAATGTGTAGGACCTGAACCCACATCTTCTGGCTCTAAGACCAGCTTTCTATCCACTCTATGAAGCTACCTCACAAACAGAAAGCACATGTGCGCATGCAACAACTTTATCCAAAATCTCTGAAACAAAAGCAATTTAAAAAGACAGTGTGAAGAGGAGAATTAACCATCCCTGAATCCTTGAAAGGTTAGAGAAAATTCAATCATTCGAACACATGTAGCCATCACCCTTGTGGATAGAAGTGAGGAGGGACTCTTTTGGGTACCATTTCAGTGGAACTATGAGGCAAAGTATCTCAGAAGCCACCTTAGGTTACTCTTTTTGGCCATCAAGGTAGAGAGGTGAGACAGATGAAATGCAGGGGGAAAAATGATGAATAGCCTGGGTAGTTTTTACAGCAATATTAACAACAGCCTTCAGGTATTTGGGCTGCAAGACAATCTAAAAGAGTTTTTTATCTGGAGCAAAGGAAGTGGAAAAGAGAAACCGAGAGAAATGCAATAAAGAAGCAAGAGCAGAGGCTCAGAGAGAGCTATGGAGCTGGGACTTTGGTGATTAATGACAAAAATGTGGCTTCAGAATGAAGTGACAGCTCTGAAGTTAGAGCCAAAACAAGAGACAGGAGGTAGAGCTAGCCATGATCGACAGTAGTGGGGAGGGGGGCAAACCTCACCAAATGTCAGCTAAAGAGGAAAGATGTGCAGAAAAGTGCTTCCAAAATTAAATCTAGCACTCCTTTCTTTCTTGTCTTTGGAGTGAGTTCCTTACTAATTCTGATTGCCTAGTAGTCCATGGCAGAATTATTTCTTTTTTTTTTTTTAAATATATTTTATTTGATCATTTCCAAGCATTATTAGTTAAAGACATAGATCATTTTCTTTTCCTCCCCCCCACCCCCCATAGCCGATGCGTAAGTCCACTGGGCATTAGATGTTTTCTTGATTTGAACCCATTGCTTTGTTGATAGTATTTGCATTAGAGTGTTCATTTATAGTCTATCCTCTGTCATGTCCCCTCAACCTCTGTATTCAGGCAGTTGCTTTTTCTCGGTGTTTCCACTCCCATAGTTTATCCTTTGCTTATGAATGGTGTTTTTTTTCTCCTGGATCCCTGAAAGTTGTTCACGGACATTACACCGCCCCTAATGTAGAAGTCCATTACGTTCGACTATACCACAGTGTATTAGTCTCTGTGTACAATGTTCTCCTGGTTCTGCTCCTCTCGCTCTGCATCACTTCCTGGAGGTTGTTCCAGTCTCCATGGAACTTCTCCACTTTATTATTCCTTTGAGCACAATAGTATTCCATCACCAACATATACCACAGTTTGTTCAGCCATTCCCCAATTGATGGGCATCCCCTCGTTTTCCAGTTTTGGGCCACCACAAAGAGCGCAGCTATGAATATTTTTGTACAAGTCTTTGTGTCCATTATCTCTTTGGGGTACAGACCCAGCAGTGCTATGGCTGGGTCAAAGGGTAGATATTCTTTTGTCACCCTTTGGGCATAGTTCCAAATTGCCCTCCAGAATGGTTGGATCAGTTCACAACTCCACCAGCAATGAATTAATGTCCCTACTTTGCCACATCCCCTCCAGCATTCATTACTTTCCTTTGCTGTTATGTTAGCCAATCTGCTAGGTGTGAGGTGATACCTCAGAGTTGTTTTGATTTGCATCTCTCTGATTATAAGAGATGTAGAACACTTCTTCATGTGCTTGTTAATAGTTTTGATTTCTTTATCTGAGAACTGCCTATCCATTTCCCTTGCCCATTTATCAATTGGAGAATGGCTTGATTTTTTGTACAATTGATTTAGCTCATTATAAATATGAGTAATTAAACCTTTGTCAGAGGTTTCTATGAAGATTTTTTCCCAATTTGTTGTTTCCCTTCTGATTTTAGTTATATTGGTTTTGTTTGTACAAAAGCTTTTTAGTTTGATGTAGTCAAAATTATTTATTTTACATTTTGTGATTCTTTCTATATCTTGCTTGGTTTTAAAGCCTTTCCCCTCCCAAAGGTCTGACATGTATACTATTCTGTGTTTACCCAATTTACTTATGGTTTCCTTCTTTATGTTTAAGTCACTCACCCATTTTGAATTTATCTTGGTGTAGGGTGTGAGGTGTTGATCTATTCCTAGTCTCTCCCACACTGTCTTCCAATTTTCCCAGCAGTTTTTATCGAATAGTGGATTTTTGTCCCAAAAGCTGGGATCTTTGGGTTTATCGTATACTGTCTTGCTGAGGTCGTTTTCCCCCAGTCTATTCCACTGATCTTCCTTTCTGTTTCTTAGCCAGTACCAAATTGTTTTGATGACTGCTGCTTTGTAATATAGTTTGAGGTCTGGGACTGCAAGGCCCCCATCATATGTGTTTTTTTTCATTATTTCCCTGGATATCCTTGATCTTTTGTTCTTCCAAATGAACTTTGTTATGGTTTTTTCTAAATCAGTGAAGAAGTATTTTGGTAGTTCAATGGGTATGGCACTAAATAGATAAATAAGTTTGGGTAGGATGGTCATTTTTATTATATTGGCTCATCCTATCCATGAGCAGTTAATGTTTTTCCAATTGTTCAAGTCTAGTTTTAGTTGTGTGGCGAGTGTTTTGTAGTTGTGTTCATATAGTTCCTGTGTTTGTCTTGGGAGATAGATTCCTAGGTATTTTATTTTGTCTAAGGTGATTTTGAATGGGATTTCTCTTTCTAGTTCTTGCTGCTGAGCTGTGTTGGAGATATATAGAAAAGCTGATGATTTATGTGGGTTTATTTTGTATCCTGCAACTTTGCTAAAGTTGTTGATTATTTCAATTAGCTTTTTGGTTGAATCTCTAGGATTCTTTAAGTAGACCATCATGTCATCCGCAAAGAGTGATAACTTGGTCTCCTCCTTGCCTATTCTGATGCCTTCAATTTCTTTATCTTCTCTAATTGCTACTGCTAGTGTTTCTAGTACAATGTCAAATAGTAGAGGTGATAATGGGCATCCTTGTTTCACTCCTGATCTTATTGGGAATGCATCTAGTTTATCCCCATTGCAGATGATATTAGCTGTTGGTTTTAGATATATACTGTTTATTATTTTTAGGAATGACCCTTCTATTCCTATGCTTTCTAGTGTTTTTAATAGGAATGGGTGTTGTATTTTATCAAAGGCTTTTTCTGCATCTATTGAAATAATCATGTGGTTCTTGCTAGTTTGCTTGTTGATGTGGTCAATTATGTGGATGGTTTTCCTAATGTTGAACCAGCCCTGCATCCCTGGTATGAATCCTACTTGATCATGGTGAATGATCCTTCTGATCACTTGCTGGAGTCTTTTTGCTAGTATCCTATTTAAAATTTTTGCATCTATATTCATTAGGGAGATTGGTCTATAGTTTTCTTTCTCTGTTTTTGACCTGCCTGGTTTTGGAATCAGTACCATGTTTGTGTCGTAAAAGGAGTTTGGTAGAACTCCCTCTTTGCTTATTATGTCAAATAGTTTGTATAGTATTGGGGTTAACTGTTCTCTGAATGTTTGATAGAATTCACAGGTGAATCCATCAGGCCCTGGGGATTTTTTCTTAGGAAGTTCTTTGATGGCTTGATGGATTTCAATTTCTGATATGGGATTATTTAAGAACTCTATTTCCTCTTCTGTTAGTCTAGGCAGTTTGTATTTTTGTATATATTCATCCATTTCTCCTAAATTGGTGTATTTATTGCCATATAATTGGGCAAAGTAATTTCTAATGATTGCCTTAATTTCCTCCTCATTGGAGGTGCTGTCCCCCTTTTCATCTTTAATGCTGTGAATTTGCTTTTCTTCCTTCCTTTTTTTAATTAGATTGACCAGTACTTTGTCTATTTTGTTTGTTTTTTCAAAGTACCAGCTTCTTGTCTTATTTATTAAATCAATAGTTCTATCACTTTCGATTTTATTAATTTCTCCCTTAATTTTTAGGATTTCTAATTTGGTTTTCTGCTGGGGGGTTTTAATTTGATCGCTTTCGAGTTTTTTCAATTGCATTTCCAATTGATTGATCTCTGCTCTCCCTTGTTTGTTAATATGAGCTTTCAGGGATATGAATTTGCCTCTGATTACCGCTTTGGCTGCATCCCAAAAGGTTTGAAAGGATGTTTCGCCATTGTCATTTTCCTTGATGAAATTATTAATTGTTTCTATGATTTCTTCTTTAGCTAAACGGTTTTGGAGTATCATATTGTTTAATTTCCAATTGGTTTTAGATTTGGTTTTCCATGTACCATTACTAATCATTATTTTTATTGCCTTGTGATCTGAGAAGGCTGCATTCATTATTTCTGCTTTTTTGCATTTGTGTGCTATGTTTCTGTGACCTAATGTATGGTCAATTTTTGTGAATGTGCCATGTGGTGCTGAGAAGAAGGTGTATTCCTTTTTATCCCTATTTATTTTTCTCCATATGTCTATTAATTCTAATTTTTCTAAGATTTCATTCACTTCTTTTTTTTTTAAATATATTTTATTTGATCATTTCCAAGCATTATTCGTTAAAGACATAGATCATTTTCTTTTCCTCCCCCCCACCCCCCATAGCCGATGCGTAAGTCCACTGGGCATTAGATGTTTTCTTGATTTGAACCCATTGCTTTGTTGATAGTATTTGCATTAGAGTGTTCATTTAAAGTCTATCCTCTGTCATGTCCCCTCAACCTCTGTATTCAGGCAGTTGCTTTTTCTCGGTGTTTCCACTCCCATAGTTTATCCTTTGCTTATGAATGGTGTTTTTTTTCTCCTGGATCCCTGAAAGTTGTTCAGGGACATTACACCGCCCCTAATGGAGAAGTCCATTACGTTCGATTATACCACAGTGTATTAGTCTCTGTGTACAATGTTCTCCTGGTTCTGCTCCTCTCGCTCTGCATCACTTCCTGGAGGTTGTTCCAGTCTCCATGGAACTTCTCCACTTTATTATTCCTTTGAGCACAATAGTATTCCATCACCAACATATACCACAGTTTGTTCAGCCATTCCCCAATTGATGGGCATCCCCTCGTTTTCCAGTTTTGGGCCACCACAAAGAGCGCAGCTATGAATATTTTTGTACAAGTCTTTGTGTCCATTATCTCTTTGGGGTACAGACCCAGCAGTGCTATGGCTGGGTCAAAGGGTAGATATTCTTTTGTCGCCCTTTGGGCATAGTTCCAATTGCCCTCCAGAATGGTTGGATCAGTTCACAACTCCACCAGCAATGAATTAATGTCCCTACTTTGCCACATCCCCTCCAGCATTCATTACTTTCCTTTGCTGTTATGTTAGCCAATCTGCTAGGTGTGAGGTGATACCTCAGAGTTGTTTTGATTTGCATCTCTCTGATTATAAGAGATGTAGAACACTTCTTCATGTGCTTGTTAATAGTTTTGATTTCTTTATCTGAGAACTGCCTATCCATTTCCCTTGCCCATTTATCAATTGGAGAATGGCTTGATTTTTTGTACAATTGATTTAGCTCATTATAAATATGAGTAATTAAACCTTTGTCAGAGGTTTCTATGAAGATTTTTTCCCAATTTGTTGTTTCCCTTCTGATTTTAGTTATATTGGTTTTGTTTGTACAAAAGCTTTTTAGTTTGATGTAGTCAAAATTATTTATTTTACATTTTGTGATTCTTTCTATATCTTGCTTGGTTTTAAAGCCTTTCCCCTCCCAAAGGTCTGACATGTATACTATTCTGTGTTTACCCAATTTACTTATGGTTTCCTTCTTTATGTTTAAGTCACTCACCCATTTTGAATTTATCTTGGTGTAGGGTGTGAGGTGTTGATCTATTCCTAGTCTCTCCCACACTGTCTTCCAATTTTCCCAGCAGTTTTTATCGAATAGTGGATTTTTGTCCCAAAAGCTGGGATCTTTGGGTTTATCGTATACTGTCTTGCTGAGGTCGTTTTCCCCCAGTCTATTCCACTGATCTTCCTTTCTGTTTCTTAGCCAGTACCAAATTGTTTTGATGACTGCTGCTTTGTAATATAGTTTGAGGTCTGGGACTGCAAGGCCCCCATCATATGTGTTTTTTTTCATTATTTCCCTGGATATCCTTGATCTTTTGTTCTTCCAAATGAACTTTGTTATGGTTTTTTCTAAATCAGTGAAGAAGTATTTTGGTAGTTCAATGGGTATGGCACTAAATAGATAAATAAGTTTGGGTAGGATGATCATTTTTATTATATTGGCTCGTCCTATCCATGAGCAGTTAATGTTTTTCCAATTGTTCAAGTCTAGTTTTAGTTGTGTGGCGAGTGTTTTGTAGTTGTGTTCATATAGTTCCTGTGTTTGTCTTGGGAGATTCATTCACTTCTTTTACCTCTTTCTTATTTATTTTTTGATTTGATTTATCTAAATTTGATAGTGGTTGGTTTAAGTCTCCCACTAGTATGGTTTTATTGTCTATTTCTTCCTTCAATTCTCCTAGTTTCTCCATTAGAAATTTGGGTGCTATATTATTTGGTGCATACATGTTGATTAATGATATTTCCTCATTGTCTAGAGTCCCTTTTAACAAAATATAATTACCTTCCCTGTCCCTTTTGATCAGGTCTATTTTTGCATTGGCTTTATCAGATATCATGATTACCACTCCTGCCTTCTTTCTATCAGTTGAGGCCCAGAAGGTCTTACTCCATCCTTTAATTCTGACCTTGTGGGTGTCAACCCGCCTCATGTGTGTTTCTTGAAGACAACATATGGTAGGGTTTTGGATTCTAATCCATTCAGCTATTCGTCTACGTTTTATGGGTGAGTTCATCCCATTCACGTTCAAAGTTATGATTGTCATTTGTGGACTCCCTGGCATTTTGATTGCCTTCCCTAATTCTAACCTTTTCTTCTTCGGCTCTACCTTTTAGTCCAGTGATTTACTTTGAATCAGTCCCCCTTGTCCCCTCCCTTGATGTTTCCCTTTTTAGTCCCTCCCTTTTTGTTCCCTCCCCCTCCCCCCTCTCTTTCCCTCCCTTTTTGTTCTCCCTCTCCCCCTCCCCCCCTTGGTTTTCCCTTCTCCTTACCCTTGTTGGGTAAGATAGAATTCAAGATCCCAATGGATCTGGATGTTTTTCCCTCTCAGAGTTGATTTCCCTGAGATTGAGGTTTAAGTAAACCCCCCCCCCTCTCTTCCTCTCCTTCTTATAGGAGTTTTCTTCCCCTCCCCTTCCCCTGTGAATCTTTGTGTGAGAACCATTATTCTATTTGGTCTTTCTTTACCCCCTATTTATACATTACATTTTCCCCACATATTAGTATACATAGGTTGATATAAATGTAGTCCTTATAGAAGAGCGTTTGAGTAAAAGAAGATAACATTTTTCCCCTTTCCTTAATATTTACCTTTTCAGGTATTCCTTGCTCTTTGATTTTCGGTATCAAACTTTCCACAGAGCTCTGGTCTTTTCTTTGCAAAAAGTTGGAAGTCTTCTATTTTGTTGAATGCCCATACTTTCCCTTGGAAGTATATAGTCAGTTTTGCTGGGTAGCTGATTCTTGGTTGGAGACCCAGCTCTCTTGCCTTTCTGAAGATCATGTTCCATGCCTTACGATCATTCAGCGTAGAACTTGCAAGGTCTTGTGTGACCCTGATTGGCATTCCTTTATATCTAAATTGTCTTTTTCTGGCTTCCTGTAGGATTTTTTCTTTTGTTTGATAGCTTTGGAATTTGGCAATTACATTCCTGGGAGTTGTCTTTTGGGGGTTTAGTGTAGAAGGTGTTCTGTGAGCTCTGTCAGTGGATGTATTGCCCCCTTGTTCTAGAATCTCTGGGCAATTTTCTTTGATTATATCTTGTATCACCATGTCCAGTTTGGTGTTTATTTCTGGCTTTTCTGGGAGTCCAATTATTCTTAAATTTTCTCTTCTCCCCCTGTTTTCCAGATCTATCACCTTGTCGGTGAGATATTTTATGTTCTCTTCTAATTTCTTGGTGTTTTGGCTTTGCTTTATTAGTTCTTGCTTTAAAGCCTGGTTTTCTTTTACAGTTTGGTCAAACTGGTTTTGTAGATGCGTGAATTTCTTTTGCATCATTTCCCACTTTTCCTCCCAGAGGGCTTCCATCTTTTTGGTCCTTTCTGATTCAAATTCTTCATGGGTTTGTGGAGAGTTTCTATTTCCTTTGGAAGATTTTGGAGAATTTTCTTGTATATCTTCTTCTATCTGCTCTGTATTTTGTATTTTGGCTCCATAGAATGTGTCCAGAGTCGCCCCTTTCTTCTTATTTTTCTTGGTATTTTGGGGCTTCTGTGCTTCTGTGGAGTTTGTCATCTCTGAACGTGGAGGATTGGCTTTTCTTGTCTTTGTCTGGTGATCAGAGGCTTTAGTCCTGGGCAGATGTTGGTTCTATGAGCGTTCCCTGGGTTAAACTGAATATGCCTCACTGGAACTGGAATGGAAGGGTCGGACCACGAGGCCACACTCTCCCCCTGGCTCGATTTCCGGAAGTTGCCTTCAGAATCCCTGGCCGTGAGGCTGTTTCGTCGGCCTGCGGGGGGATGGGCTGCCGCTTCCCCAAGCTCCGAGAGCACAGACTTTCACTGAGACTTGGATAGCAGGATCCAGCCCGTGAGGCTGTCTTGCCCGCCCTGAGGGTTGCTGTTGTTTTGACCAGCTCTCTGCAGCGGAGGCCCCAGGCAGTAACTTTCACCCGGACCAACCGGCTCTTTGACCAACCGGCTCTTTGCAGCGGAAGCCCCAGGCAGTAACTTTCACCCGGACTGGGACTTGGGTAGAAGACCCTGAGGGTTGTTGTTCCTCAGACCCTGCTCTCTGAGCCGGCGCGGCTGCTGCTTCCGGGAGCCTTGGACTCTGCGCTCCTACCCCTGAGGTCCGAGGGATCTCGGGTTCTGGCTTTTAAGGGGAGCCGTACCTTTTGAACCGGGTCCAGGTCCAGGAGGAGGGTTCCCAGGGTCTGTGCTGTTGATCGTTTTGAATTTCGGTGCCTTAGGAGCTTCTAGTTTGAGATCGGTCGGGAAGGGTTTTCCGGAGATCTGAACTTCAGCTTTCTCTAAGCCGCCATCTTAACCGGAAGTCGGCAGAATTATTTCTTGATGGTTCACAAGGGGTTGATGATTTGGGATTTTGTTTTTTTGTTTGTTTATTTTTTTGGTATGGACTTTAAGCTTTGCTGGTTAAACTAAATGTTTTATTATTCGATTTCTGATTATTTGACTGGTTGATGAGTAGAGTCTACCCTGGATGGGGACTTAAGCATTGAATCTGTAGGTGGTCAAAACTAGTGCCCTATGTGATATGCATAATGGAACTCAAAACATTTTCCTATTTGAAATTCAATACTTTTCCCTACCCCTATGCCATGTTAGTTAATGTTCCCTTATATATAATGATAACATTTTAGTTTCCTCAAGAGTATAATATTACTTTTAATCCAAAAACCAAAAATAAATTTGACTAATTTCATTTGTTTTTGCTTAATGTAGGATGCAAAGGCATCATTTGAAACTCTGAAAAGTCACATGAAGTTCTGGAGTTCTGGGCTGACCGTTTCTAGTTTAGTTTCTTTCACTGCAAAGCCTTCTCTGTATGCTGTAAATACCACTGAGTAATTACTTTGAATATTAACCACTCTGGCAGCCACTGAGGCCAGGGGCTGCTTTGATAGGATGAGTACTGTTTGCACATTAGGGGAAAAGGAGGAGAGATTGGCAGTCAGGCAATGCTGATATTTGCCATGCAAGAAAACAGACTATATGTTGTTTGTTTTTTTTCCTGTCATCATCTTTAAGCTTCCTTATCTCCAACTGCAGGACACAGTAAAGTAAAATTCAATTAGTATTTATCACTCTTTTTCTGGCTGAGTAAGTCAACTGCTTTTATTGCTTAAACTCATAAAAAATATGGAATTGCTACAGACCAGTGAGGACAGTTAGACGCTAGGCTGGAAAGGTCTATGTTTTAGACAAAAGAGACCATTTTCCTATCATGAAATCTTCTCCTTATAGCTGGAGGGAGAGATGATATTCAGATTATAATGATTACCAAACACTCTTAGGGAAGTTGTTCCTCAGTTTATAGCATTAAACATCTTCTAACAGTTTGTATTGCTTAAAAAAAAAAAGGTCTTAGAAATACCGGATATGGTTCAGTCTAGGCTTTCTTGCTAACAAAGATGGCCAGTAGTGGATAGGGTATTGGTTTTGGAAAAGGGTAATCAGAGTTCAAGTGCCAAATCTAGTCTGATTTATCTCTGATTTTGGACAAGTCATTTTCTTTCTCTAAGCCTCTGTGAACACTGGAGAGTAGTCTCTAGGATCCCTTCAGGCTCTGAGAGCCTATTATTCCATTTGTACCTAAATCATTTAATAAAATTCCCTTTACTATCTGTCTTAGAAATAATTTAACTCAGCAACCTATAAGATATTGGTAATTATTTTGGAAAAATCTTCCTTTATGGCAGAACCAAAAGTTCACGAGAATCAAGAAAATAAGGCATCTCTTGAAACAACCAATATCTCATAAACAAGGAACTTTTTCTTTCTTATCCTATCATTGAGCTGCCTTTGACAATCCACATTGATTTTCAGTCAGGAATATTGTACCCACAACCATAAACTGAGGAGCAACATCCCTAAGAGTACTTGGTAATCATAATCTGAATATCATTACTGCTTCCAGTTACAATGAGAAAATGTTATCATAAGAAAATGGCCTTTCTTGTCTAAAACATAGGCCTTTCCAAGTAGAATCTAGCTGTTTTTACTGGGCTGTGGCAAACCATATTTTTTTTTAATGAGTTTAATCAAATAATGGTATAACTTGAAGTGTAATTTGAGAATTGATGAGGGTCCTTTTTCCCAAACATCTCCCTACCATTAACATCTTTAAGAGATTGGTAGCTTGACAGAGTGTAGGCCTAAAGTCAAGAAATTTGAATTCAAATTCACCCTTCAGGAGTTTACTACCTGTTTAAGCTTGGGCAAGTCATTTCACCTCTGTTTACCTCAGTTCCTCAACTGTAAAAAAGAGAATAATGGTATGATCACTTATTTCATAGGGTTGTTGAGAGGGTCCAATGAAATTTATTATTATTTTCATTATGATAATTAGCAACACAGCCCTTTTGATTCAGCATTTTCTTTTCCAAAAGTTTATCTTAAAATACAATTTCCCCTTGGAATGGTAGAACATTAAGTCCCTACTACCTAAACTTCGTAGATTTTCTTCTCTCAAAGGAGTATCAAAGATCTTGGGTGTAAGGCTATTGCTGAAAAGAGAAAAAGGGAAAGGGGGAGGACAGTAAAGTTCACAAGGGCTGGACCTTACCTATTTTGCAATTGGGTTAAAGGTCTGCCTTCTATTGGGGGGTTCTGAATAACCACTGGCCAAGGAGGCAGGAGGCTCCAACATCTAGTTCTGTCTTGGGCCTGTGTCAGAACCACAGAATCTTCCCTTTGGGAAGACCCTTAAAAAGGCAACTAATCCAGTCATTCCAGACATCAACTGAGCTTGTGTATGTCAATTAATTACTTTGAGTCTCAGAATCCTCAGCATCAAAAATTGGGACATTCACAGCTGTAAGTTTCTATGGTCCATATGATCTCCTTGATCCCTTCAAAAAAGTTCTCTGTAAGCCATCCCCTAGCCAGGCCTTAGGATACTGAGCTTTCCATAGCCATCCTCTTCCTCTTCTTTCAAACTGATTATATATCACAAGGTTCTATCCTTGATCTTTTCCTCTTCTCACAGTATTCTTTGGTATGGATATTGCTTTCTTTTCCATGGCTTTAGTCAGAGCCATTACTCTCAAGTTTGCTGTGTGTGCCCACAGAAAAAGGCATGAAATGTGAAAGGGAGCTGGGAAAGATCTAACTTCAAGTACAGCTGCTTGGGGGGTGGGTAGGAAAGAAAACTGCTAGAACTTCTCAGTTTAACTGGTTGATCTTTTTTTTAAAAAAATTTTTAATTTAATTTATTTATTATAAATAAATTATAAATTTATTTATTATAAAAATAAAATTTTAAATTTATTTAATTATTTAATTAAGAACATTTTTTGATGGTTACATGATTCATGTTCTTTCCCTCCTCTCCTTCCATCCCTTTCCTGTAGGCAACACTCAATTTCACTGGGTTTTACATATGTCATCCATCAAGACTGATTTCCATATTATTGATATTTGCACCAGGGTGATCATTTAGAGCCTACATCCCAAATCATATCGCCATCAACCCATGTGATCAAGCAGTTGTTTTTCTTCTGCGTTTCTGCTCCCACAGTTCTTCCTCTGGATGTGAATAACATTCTTTCTCATAAGTCCCTCCAAATAGTTCTGGATCATTGCATTACTTCTAGTAGAGAAGTCTATTACATTTGATTGTACCACAGTGTATCCTGGTTCTGCTCCTCTCACTCTGCATCACTTCCTGGAGGTTGTTCCAGTTCATATGGAATTCCTCCACTTTATTATTCCTTTTAGCACAATAGTATTCCATCACCAACATATACCACAATTTATTCAGCCATTCCCCAATCAAAGAGCATCCCCTCATTTTCCAATTTTTTTTTGCCACCACAAAGAGCACAGATATAAGTTGTTGATTTTACTAAACAACATATATGTCTGATGAATGACTGAATAAAACTACCAAGAAAACTATCTATGGCTTCATTTTAAGGTTGTTTGACAAAAGTTGAAACTCATTTGATGTTTTTGTTCAGTTGTTTTCAGTCATTTCCAACTCTTCATGATCCCATAGTGATTTTTTTTTTGACAAAGCTATACTGGAGTAGTTTGCCATTTTCTTCTCCAAATCATTTTTGACAGATGAGGAAACTGAGGCCAACAGGGTTAAATGACTTACCCAGGGTCACATCACTAGTAAATACGTGAGACCAGATTTGAATTCAGGAATATGAGAATCCAGGATCAACACTCGATTCTTAGCTGCCCCAAACTTATTTATATATGACAATTCTGATAGACATTAAAAATCAAACAGAATTTGCCAAGGTCTCCTGTAAATCTTGGGGGAAAGATTCACATTGGGAAGAACATTTATGGCCTCTCTTCCAAGAAGGAATGCCTCTAGGGCTGGAAAGGCCTGGAGGTTGAGAGAGGAGAGCAATTCTTACATCTCCAAAATCATCTCTATCAGAAAGCACTATGAAAGGAGCTGAGTTGTATGATTTGGCTATTTTAAAATAATAATAAAAAAAGATATACCTTTAATTTTACCTTCAAAGTATTTTCTTTATTTTCTTTTCTTTTTTCCTTGAATAAACCTGTCATTAGTAGCACTAATGTGCAGAAAGAATTTCTGGTCATACTAATATTCACCTTTTCATTTAAACAAAAATAAAGGATATTGTATTTTAATTAAGTCCATGATCACACAAGCCAACCCTTGCCAGGAATGGCATTTACTAAGGCAAACAGCTGGAAGCTAGATAAATAATAATAATTTTTAAAGTTTGTATATACTATTGAACTTGGTTTAATAGGTCTTCTCTCCACACCATGGAAAGAATGGCCCATAAAAAAGTAATTAGTTTATATAGACTGTCAAGGTTCAGAAGGGACAGCTGGCCTTTGATGCCTAGATTGTGATTACAGACAGCTCAGAGTAGCTCTACAAGATAATAAAATTGGGCTCTGAACTGATGCCAAGGTATTTGCAGATAGTGCTCTGGACATTTTGCCAAGTTCAGTTCACTGTAAACCCCCATTTGCTTTCCCCCAGATTCAGAATTTCAAATGAGCCTAAGATTTTTAGGCCCTTCCCTCATGGTCCTTAGAGACCCCAAAAAGGAAAATAATTGATCTTATAAATTTATATTCATAATTAATATTTGTGAGTTTCCATTTTTGTGCATATTCCATATGGCCATGCCAGCAAGCCTGAAAGATGGCTTCGTGATAAGGGATGCCAATGCATGTTAATTTAGCCACACCCGGCCATGAAGTAGTTTGCTTGCTGAAACATTTAACTGGTTTTCAATAACTCCTCATCTGACAATGTCAGCCACAAATTTTGGCTCCTTCAAATGCATTTTCTAGAATATTTTCAAATGTGCTAACGTGCTATACAGTCTGTTTATTTTTTTGGTTTGTTTTTATTTCCCTTTATTCTGTCCCTCACATAAGGCCATGGATACACTGCCAAAAGGGAATCCCCTAAATGCTGAGTAATCCATTAAGGGAGTCATATCAGAGCGAGAATAGCATTAGTAATAGCAGGAAACACTCTGGGCTTCAAGCCCTGAATGATTTGGGGATCTTGGCCTGAATATTAGTGACTCTGCAGAAAATATTCATCTATACAATTGTGACAGTAATATTTGTGCTACCTACTAGGCATATGATAGGGAAAGACTTAGCCTTTCTGAGCCTCAGTTTCTTCATCTGTAAAACCAAGAGAGTAATTTTTGCATTCTCTTCCTGTCCTGGGCAAAATGCTTCATCTCTGAGTCTCAGTTTCCTCATTTTTTTAAATTCTTGCCTTCTGTCTTGGAGTCAATACTTTGTGTTGTCTCCAAGGCAGAAGAGTAGTAAGGGCTAGGCAATGGGGATTAATTACCTTGTAGGTTGTTATGATGAAAACACTTCTAAAGCTTTAAAATGCAAAAATATGAGCTATTATAATAGTATTATAATATAATAGATCATAAATTTAACAAAATATTAAATATAATAATAATCATAATTAATGGCTTGATGTTACCTAAACAAATATGCTGTAGCATCCTAAGGGAAGAATAGTGATGAAATTTCAGTGTGGTTTTTTTAATTTTTTCTTTTCTTCCTTTCAAAGTGAAATGGATTTGTGCTGAGCTATTGGAAGAAATTTTGTTAGGAAGAAAGATAATTAAATTAGCAATAGAACTAACTTTGTCATTAACTAGCATGTGACTTTAGACAAGACACCCAGACAACTAGGTAGGGCAAGGTATAGAGATCTGAGTGTAGACTCAGGAAGAATTGAGTTTAAATCTGATACTAGATATTTATTAGCTGTGTGACCTAGCATAAGTCACCTAACCTCTGAGGACTATATTAGGTGGTTGTTCCTTTAAAGATTATGGTAATGAGGAATCAGATCTCCCTCCCACTTCAGTTAATCTCTTCAATTAGTGACAAACTGGATACAGTTCTGAGTAAGTTGCCTGATATTTCTAATAGATAATCACTCTTTAAATGGTTGGAACAAGGGATTTATTTAAGGAAAGGGCAGGAAAGGAAATTGGATAGGAGGGAGGGTTTAGGGTTTCCCTGATTTTAAATAATCCTAAATTGAGAATAACATTGTAGAGTCTTGAATGAGGGATGTGGCTAACAGGTTTGAGGATCTTTGAGTTACTTCTTGCTACAATAGAGAGAAAATCAGTAAGGAAAGGATCTTCTCAGTCCTTCCTCCTTCATGTGTCAGGAGAAAGAGAGATTTCCAACAGTTTGAGTGTTTCTTTTTAACATTCTCCTCCAGAATGCTCCTTGATTGACAGCTCTGCAAACCTTCATCCATTGCCTCTGTTTGCAGGTTTTCTTCAATTTACTCATTCACAAGACCTCAGTTTCCATCTCTGTAAAATATTCCCTCTCTGGATTGTTTTGAAGATCAAATAAGATAATATTAGTAGAGCACTTAGCACAAGGTCTGGCACACAGTAAATCCTCTATAAGTGATAGTTATTATTATTATCTCTCTGGACCATGGTTTTCTCATTTATAAAATGAGTTGCCCTAACTAAGGTCCCTTCCTGCTAGCAATCCATGGCTGTTAATTCTGTCCATTCTCTGGCACTCCCTCTGGCCTAAACTAATCTATAGCCAGTGACTGTGGATTGGAAACAGAGCTAACAGGCCCACATGGGGACAAGATCAGACTCATGACTTAGTCTCATTAGCACAGGCTCAATCCAACTGAGCAAACTAGCCATAGGCAACAAAGAAACTGCTCAAATGCCTGGATTTCTCATTTTTTTTTTTATCCCAATCATTCTAGCATTGTCAGGTCGCAGCTGCATATTACTGTTCTATTCAATGGCTCTAGGACTTCTCTCCACAGGATATGCGCCCTGTAGGTGAATTTGCCCATTTCTGTCCCTTCTTCATTGAGCCAATGACCATCACCTTTCAGTCTCCTGCTAAATAATAGTATAATCTAGTGTGGAGCTTGGCAACCCTTCTAGTCCAGAGAGTCCCAGCAAGGCCAGTCAACGTTATGGAAATAAGACTGAATTATATCTAGAAAAAAGAAAACCTTAGTAAAATGGAGAAATGGATGGGAAGAAAAAAGAAAAAAAAAGAAGAGTGTAAAGCAAATAGTTGATATCTTAGCACCAGCATTAAGATCAGAACAAGATGCTAAGTAGCTTGTAAAGAAGTATTCTGGAATTTGATGCTGCTAAAAACAAAACAAAACAAAATACCACAAACTAACAAGAGCTTCCATCAAAAGAAAAATGAACAAGGCTGATAACAGTCCAATATTGGCACTAATTCTCAGTTTGACCTTTGTCTCTCAGTTTTTCCATCTACAAAGCAAGAAATTTAAGCTAAATACACTTTAAGGTCCCTTCTAGCTCTGTCATTCTGTGATTTATATTGATCTTAAGGGTAAATATAGGAATTCTTTCAATGACCTATAAGTAAAATACTGGCTAAGTAGTCAAGGCCAAATTTTTCAACAGAAAATGGTAAAAATAATTGGTATAATGGCATGTTTAATAGGGAGAGAAAAGGCAATTAGATAGAAGGTTTGGGATACCAATTACATAGGACATTTATGGAGTGATAGTATATAAGAATTTTCACTCTAGTAAAATACCCTAGGTAATACTTGTGGTCACTTAAATTCAAAGAATTCAGGTAAGCAAAGGATTTCTCAGTATTCTTTTCCTCTCTTTGGGGACATTAGTAGGAATGTAAGAGAGTCATCATCTTCTCTATCTTGAAATTCAAGGACTTTGTCAGTAAAAATAAGCCTACTCTATTATAGATTATTAAAAAGATTACAACTTCCTATCACAAGAACTGGAATCTTTTTTCTCCACCCAAACTGTGCCTATTTAGATAGGTAGAACACAACAGAAAATATAGATAAAGGAAAGAAAAAAATGAAAGTTAGGTCAAAATGGAAGTGAAAGCAGGAAATGTAGTTATGAGTGGTAAAGAGACAGCCACCACCAATCACTTTTGCAGATGAACCTGTAGGACAAAGTTGATTACCATAGCTGGTTGGTAAGAATAGCTCATGACACTGAAGCAAAGCTAGGTTACAGTCTATGAGACAAGATAAAAAGTATTCCACTGATTTTGGTTTGTCCATGGCCTTATTCCTTAGTGGTCTATTTAGGAAATCTCTAATACTTTCATCTATTTCACCCACATTTGACATTTCAATTTATCTTTGGAATTATAAAAAAGAGCTCTGATAGAACACCCACAATTGTTTTATTTTTTATTATTTCTAACACTCAACTTCTATGAGCTGTCAATTTAATGACAATAAAAGAATAAAAGTTGAAATCTTGACATCATGTTATTAAAACAGAAGCATTTCAGAAGTGAAAGCCTTTTGCAAGTCCCCCATATATCCCTGGTGATTAAAAAGCTTTGTAATAATCATTAATTGTGGCTCTTTGGCTTGCTTCCTGCTTGCTGCTCCAGGCAGCTCTGTGACTTGCCATCCATTTCAGAATATCATTTCTACCATTTTACATATCCTTGGGAATTGGTCAGTGTTGAGGTAGGAAGGAGGATTCTAGAAAGGATCTCTATATAAAAAAAAAATTGGATTGAATGTTATTGGAGACAGTTGTGAATAATTCTTCCTTTCAGCAACATGGAACATGACCATAGAATATTTCGTCCTTCAAAGATTTCAGGTGGAAACAAGGATAAAACTCAGTGATTCAACCAACATGTAACACAAAAGGTATTTTATTTTTATAAAGAAATATGCATATTTATTTAAATATAGGAATCAATAAATGTGATCCATGGATGGAATGACTGCAAAATAGTATAGACTTAGAAAGCCTGAGATAAGGAATTCAGGCATTAGTAACTGAAGAATGTGAATATGGTGGTAAGTTCAGTTTGTTGGTTATTACAGGGATAAAGAGATAGAAACATTAATTTATGGGTAGAGAGAAGGTGTGATGTCAAGATATCTATCCATAGGAAGAAAGAATGGAGGGATGGAAGTGCTATTAACAAAATGTCTAGGCTGAGTTCCCAAATCAGCATGTATATATAAAGTATTGCATTTAGAAGTAGGCAGAGAAATGATTTAGACTCAGTTTGTGAGGAAGTTAGTGTCAATGAATCGCTAAAAGAGGAATTGAAGACTTAGTCATAGGTAAAGTGTGACCTAAGGGCAAGAAATTTAGACACTTGAAGAGACTGAGGTATCAGCAGATAAATCCAATCATCAAAAAAAAAAAAGAATTACAGAATCATACAGTATTAGAATTGAAATAAAATCCAATATCCATTTATGAAGAATATATTCAAAGCATTATACTAAATGCAAAGTATATAAAAATCATAAACGAATGAATAAATGCATTTTTAAAACCCTTACCTTCTGTCTTAAAATCAATTCAGTGTATTTGCTCCAAGCCAGAAGAGTGGTAAGGGCTAGGAAATTGGGGGTTAAGTGACTTTTCCAAGGTCACACAGCTGGGAAGTGTCTGAGGCTAGATTTGAAACTAGGACCTCTGTCTCTAGGCATAGCTCTCAATCCACTGAACCACCCAGCTGCCCCCATTAAATGTATTTTTTTAAAGTTTTTGCCTTCAAGGAATTTGTATTCTTTTATTGACATGTAAACTAGTAAATCTATATTTGATCATTTCAAAGAGAGAGAGAGAGCACCAGTACCAAGGGGGAACAAGAAAGTTTTCCTGTAAAAAATGTTACATAGCTTGAAGGAAGTTAGGGTTTCTAAGAGTGGAACATAAGCAGAGATTGTTTTTTAGGACCTAAAAAGAGAGATGTGGGCTTTGGATAGAGGAATTCTAGCAGATAGCACAGTGCCTGAACTTAGTAGGTGCTTCATAACTGTTTATTGATTGATTGAGTTTAGGGCACAGCTGGTAGTTCAGTTTGGCTAAAGTTTAGCTGGCATGAAGAGAATTTAAAGGTTGTGTAATTCAAATCTGTTTTCTATATAGAAAAACTGATGCACAAAGAAACTTTCCCTTTATGTTGGAAGAATCACCCCTCAAACTGAGGTCTCCCAATTCAGAATGCAATGTTCCTTCCATTGCACCATGACAAAGTAGGAACCCAGGTTCTTACGACCTAGAATACAATCTGAGTCCAAATCATTTTTCCATGAAAACTAGGGGCAAGAGAGATTTTAAGAGCAGAGGAACTGATATGTATGAAAGATGAAGTAGGGGCCAAGAATGAGGCTGATTTCAGACAACAAGCATTTAAGTGCAGGGCTAGGCACTGTGGCTACAGATACAACAAGTCAAATAAACTGGAACTGAAAAGAATTTACATTCAAATGGTAGAGAAAACAAGGACATACACAAGTACAGGAAGACCAAATGTAAAGAGAACAAACACAAATATATGAGAAGTGGTTAAACACAAGGTAGTTTGGGAAGCAAGGCAAAAGTAGTTGCAAGGGTTTATAGATTTAATTACAGAAAAAATAGGAAACCACTGGGGTTCACTGAATAGAAAAGTAACATGCTCAACTCTGAAATCCTGACCATAGTGTGGGGACTCAGTGCAGAGATAAAACAACTCAAGAGATTAGTAAACAGGCGGCACTTTTGACCAATAATTAAGTTTTAGAAAAGGTATGTTTTTTTGGGGGGGAAGATAATGACTTCAGTTAAATTGGTGTTGATCCAGTGATTTGTGGATCCTAGACTACTGTAAGATGCTTTATAGATATCCTGTTAATGGAAAAAGATGGTCTCTAAAAGGCTAAAGCCTCAACTTCACTGTCATTACTCCATCCTTGTTCCCAAATGACAACCCTCTATTAGACTAATCTAAAAATCTGCTTTCAGAATGTCAACTAGTCTATTTGCCTATCAATTATTAACATGTTTTTATCTATTATTTTACTAAGAGGTAAGAAGAGCCTTAATTAAAATAGTAGAAATAATAAAAAAGGAGTAATCAAAGATGAGACAGAAGTTTTTGGCTCCTTTGTTCCAACTCCACTTGGTTGGCATGAAAATCCTCTATGATCTATTCCCAAGTCACTTTTCTAATTTAATTTCCTAATATTTGCCCAAATGGGCAATGTGGCATAATGGAGTTAGAGATTGGGTGACAGAAAAGTTGGATACTCTCTATCCCTCAAGCCAGGTTTAAATCACAGAATCAGAGGTCTTGGAGTTAGAAGGGGCTTTTAAATCATTTTCAAAAGCATGAATCCTATCTACAACATCCCCAACAAGTAATCAGTCAGTCTGCTGGAAGCCTTCCATTGATGGAAAACTCATTATGTCTTTTTGAGTCTATACTTTGGACTCTATATCACTATGCATATCAATGCCCACCTGGCTTCAGTTTCCTTTTTTTGGATACCTTCCTCTATTATAACATGAATTCCTTGAGGAGATGGACTGTCTTTCTTTTTTCCTTTTATTTGTATTCCCAGCTTAGCACAACACCCAACACATTGGGCTTAACAAATGCTTGATGGCTTGAAGACTCTAATGGAAAGAATGCCTCCTTATACAGAGCAGAAATCTGAGCCTCTGTTACTTCACCATTTGCAACACTTATAGGGTGAAACAGAGGAACTCTAATGCCTTCTAAGAATTGAAGACCAAAATTCTATTTTCCCTTGTTTTTTCTTTTCAGTTCCAATATCCCTAGTTTCTTAACTAGATACCCTGATGGCATAGCTTCCAGCCCATTCACCATTCTAGTCATCATCCTCTGGTTCTGCTCTAGTTTTTCAATTTTCCTCCCAAACTAAGGTGGCTAGGAAAAAACACAATACTGCAGACATGGTCTGACCAGGATAGGGTACAGCAGAACTATTTCCTAGACAATAAGCTTCCATATAAACAGCCTAGTTAGGTGGAATAATGGATAGAGTACTGAACCTAGCATCAGGAAGACTCAAGTTCTAATTCTGCTCCAGATAGCTTATTATTATTATTATTATTATTATTATTATAGCCACTATATAGACACAAGTCACTAAATCAGTTCACCTTGGTTTTTTCACCTGTAAAATAGCACCTACATCTAAGGATTATTGTGAACATATTTGTAAAGCACTTTGCTTTGCTGGGTGGTTCAGTGGGTAGAGCATCAGGCCTGGAGTCAAGAAGTCTCTTCTTCCTGAGTTCAAATTTCTTCCACAGACATTTATTAATTATGTTCAAGTCATTTAACTATGTTTGCTGCACTTTTCTCATCTATAAAATGAGCAAGAAAAGGAAATGGCAAATTGTTATAATATCTTTGTTAAGGGTTTTCTTGAGTTGGACATGACTGAAATGAGTAAATAGTAACTTATAAACCATAAAGCAATATATAAGCATGATTATTACTATTAATTGCATTATAACTTCTTGAACTACCTTTTGAAACAGGGGTGTGTGATGTAAATAGGTAACTGAGATACGTTCTGCATGAAAGAATTCTATAGTTCAGTAGTTCATAATCAAAAGTCTTCCCGAGTGGAAGCACAATTCTCCACCATAATTCCTTCTTGGGCATATAGAATATACAATGTATGGTGCCAGTGGTGGGACAAATACACAGAGACATATGCAGGGGGCGGCGATGTAAGAACTATGAATCTCCACAGATTTCGCCAGCCAAGTAAGTACAACCATATGTATATACAAGAGGCATAATTAGCTAATCCAATCAGGCCAAATCACATCCCATGTAATTTTCCAGGCAGCCTTCAAAGAGTTACCAGCATGAGGAGCCAGCCAATTGTACTTGATCATTCTCTCCAACCCCTGTCCTTTCAAGAGATAAGCCAAAACATGCACAATGCAGACAAATGAGCAGCTCGATTATATTTGAAAGTTAAACTAATTTTCTTCATATTTAAAAGACTCACGATTTGCTTAAAAGCCCTCAGTTTGGGCTAAGGTGAAAATGAAATTATTTAGTGTATGCCCAGATTTTTGCATTATTACATGCTGCATGTCTGTGGATGGGACCTCTGTGATATCAGTTTCCATGCGTACAAGACGCTGCAGTATTTCTCTGTGAATATTATGTTTTTGTAGTGCATAAGGACCTAAACAGGAATTTGCCTTCCATTGGACCTTGACAGAGACCAGGGGAAGATTTCATCACCAATATTATCTGGCCCTATTTCCCCCACCAGGATCACATAAAAGAATACAATAGCCCACAGTAAAAAAAAAAAAACAAAGAGAGACCAGGTGGCATAATGAAAGGAGCACTGAACAAGGGATCTGGAGACTTGGGCTTCTTTTTGCCTCAGACACCAATTGACAGCATGATGATGGGCCAATCACATAGCCTTCTTTTGTAGGAACCTCCTTACTCCCAAAGGTAGGTATGTTCACAGTGAATTCGTAGAGACTTTGCGATCACCAAATTCATTTAACTTTATAAAAAAATCATTAATAAAAGCACTTGCTCTGTAAGGCATTATACTAGGCATTTAAAAAGATACAAAGATATATAAGATATGTTCCTTGCTCTCAAGGGGTTTCCAATCTAGTAAAGGAATCGAGCTCTCAGCAAGGAACTCAATTGCAAAATATAACATGCAAGAGAAGTTGTCAGTGTTATGAGAGAAAATGGACTGGAAGAGAAGAGAGGCTGGATCTAGGGGGACCAATTCAGAGTCTACTGCTAGAGTTCAGGCAAGAGATTAAAAGGATCTGAATTAGAATAGTGGTCAATTAAGTGGCAAGATGGGGGCAGATACAAGAGTGGCTGTGGAAGGGAAACTGACAAAACTTGGAAATATAATTAGATAGATGAGTCAAAGGTAGCTAAGTGGCTCAGTGGATTGAGAGTTAAGCCTAGAGACAGGAGGTCCTGGGTTCAAATATGGCCTTAGACACTTCTTAGCTGTGTCACCCTCGGCAAGTCACTTACCTCCCATTGCCTAGACCTTACAGTTCTTCTTTCTTGGAACTAATAAATAGAATTGATTCTAAGATGGAAGGTAAGGGTTTTTTGTTTGGATTTTTTTTTAAAGAAGAATAAAAAGGAAATTGGGTGATTAGAAGAATTGTGCTGCCTTTAGCAGATGTAGGGAAATCTGAAAGAGAGGGTTTATGGAGAATAAGAAGTTGTTTTGGAAATGTTAACTTTGAGATGTGTATGGGATAGGATATTCACATAGGGCAGATTTCTGACATGAGGGACTAGAGTTGAAATCAATAGAAAAAAAGAGAGAGACAGAGAGTGAGAGAGACAAAGGCAGAGACAGGGAGAGATATGAAGGGAATAGAGAAAAAGAGGGAGGAATTCAATATAATATGTAAATGTGGAAGTCGTTTTCATAGAAATGGCAATTGAATCCATGGGAACTATTTAGTCAGAATTTAGAAAGAAAAAAGTAAGGTCCAGAACAGAACCCTGGAGTATATTCATACATAATGTATGGAACAAGGATGATAATTCTGCAAAGAAGGATAGCAAGGGATGGAGATAAAAGTAGGAAGAGAATCAGGAGAATATTGTATCAAAAAACCCAAAGAAAAGGAAGGAACAATCAACATTGTCCATTCTGTTGAGGGGTCAAAAATGATGAGGGCTCTGAAATGCCTTAGTATTAGATTCCTTATACCAGGAGTCCCCAAACTTTTTACACAAGGGGCCAGTTCACTGTCCCTCAGACTGTTGGAGGGCCAGACTATTAAAAAAAAACAAAACTCTGAACAAATCTGTATACTGCTGTCTGGGATAGTGGAGGTTGCAGCGCTGACTGTGATGGACCTGTCACACCTTGAACAGGCTCATCACCACTACCACTATACAGGGCAGCAGTATCACAGTATGGAATCCCCTCCTCCAGATTGCTGCTCACCATGCTGAGCTCACCATCTTCCATTGTGCAGACACACATAGTCCTTTGTGCAGCACCTCGTTCTCCTTCAGTTACTCTCAGAACAAGGTGCCACACAAAGGACTATGTCATGGGAATTAGTACTGTATGTGAACGACACTGCTTTGAGGCGCCAACACATACAGTGCTCATCTCAGTGACCACCAATGAAAGAGGTGCTCCTTCCAGAAGTGCAGTGGGGGCCGGATACATGGCCTCAGAGTCTCATGTGGGTACCCCCACCTTATACCATCTGTCTTTGCTCTCCCTCATTTGCTACTGAATGAAGCTAGAGAAAATCATAAAACCTTGCTAATGTATTTCCATTACAAATTTGCTACATAATCGAAACTGGGTCCTCCCTGCAGCAAGGCAATCCTTTTAAATTCTCCCCAGAGTGAATTGTTATCCTAATAAATACAAAAAAATTTTCCAAATAAATATTTTTTCTGCCATCTGAAACTTCCCATGGTTCCTCCAGTCCTCTCAGATCAGAATCACATCTCCTATTTCACCAGAAAATTTGAACTTATTCTCTGAGAGCTGCTTCATCTCCCTTTCCCCCCTCATCTTACATTACTCAAATGCCTTCTGCCACCATCTCTTTCGTCACTGTCTCACATGAACAGGTGGCCCTTCTCCTTGCCAAGGCAAACCTCTTATACATGCAAAAGGGATCCCAATCTATCCAGTCTTCTCCAGCAGATTGCATCCTCTATCATTCCCACCCTCTCATTAATCTTCAGTCTTTCCGTGCCTACTAGCTGCTACTCTACTGCCTAAAAACACACCCACATTTCTCCTCTCCTTAAAAAACCACCACTCAATCTGTCTTTCCATGCTAGCAATTGTCCTATATCTCTCCTTTCTTTCATGACCAAAGCCCCTTGTGAAGTCTTCTACAATCGATTTCTCCACTTTGTTCTTTTCATTCTTTTCTTAATTCTATGCAGTCTTCTGATGCTGTCATCCTACTGAAACTGCTCTTTCCAAAGTTAGACATCTTTTAATTATCTAACCTCATGACAATTTCCCAGGCCTCATCTTTTTTTGACCTCTCTGTAGTCTTTGGCACTGTTGCTCACCCTCTTAACCTTCACATTCTCCCTTCTCTAGGTTTTCAATACACTGGTCAACTCCTGATTCAACTCCTACTCAAATGATGGCTCTTTCTCAGTTTCCTTTACTGGATCTTCATCTAGGTCTTTCCTGTTAACTGCAGGATTCCCCCAGAGTTCTGCTCTGAAGCTTCTTCTCTTCTCCTGCTATATTATTTTACTTGGTGATTTCATCAAGTCTTATAGATTCAATTTTCATTTCTACATAGACGATTAAAAAAAAATTCTTACCTTCCATCTTGGAATCAATACTGTGTATTGGTTCCAAGGCAGAAGAGGGATATGGGCAATGGGGGTCAAGTGACTTGCCCAGGGTCACACAGCTGGGAAGTGTCTGACGCCAGATTTGAACCTAGGACCTCCTGTCTCTAGGCATAGCTCTCAATCCAATGAGGTACCCAGCTGCCCCCTACATAGATGATTTGAAGATCAATTTATACAACTTCAATCTCTTTACTTACTTCTAGTCTCATATTTTCAACTACCTAATAGACATCTTGAACTGAATGTCACAAAGACATCTTAAACTCAACATATCCAAAACAGATCATATTATTTATTTCCCCAGATTCTCCCGTCTTTTTAACTTCCCTAATATCATTAAGGATACCACCAACCTCCCAGTCATCCCAGGCTTAAAACCTAGATGTCGCCATCTAATCAATGTCTTACAATATTGTTTTATCTAGTCTCTCTTCCTAATATCTCATATACATCCCCTTCTCTGATATTGTCACCATTCTGGGGTAGATCATCATCATTTCACATCTATTGAGACAGGTTGCTGTTTAGTCTCCATGCTCCCAGTTTTTCCTCATTTTAGTCCATTTTCCATTCAGATATTAAACTGATCTTCCTAAAGTTCAAGGCTGACTGTATGGCCCCCCTCTCAATTAAATCAACCCCCAAAACTCTAAATTACCTCCAGAAAAAATATAAAATGTTCTGCCTGACTTTTAAACCTCATAATAACTTCTTTTTCTCTTCCAGTCTTCTTGCATTTTACTCACCTTCACAAATCCTGTTTTGCTATTCCTTACACATGATACTTCATCTCCCAACTCTGTGTCCTTTTGTTTTTTTTTTTAATCTGTACTTTCCAACTTAGAATCAATACAAGGTATTGCTTCCAAGGCAGAAGAATGGTAAGGATTAGGTAATGAGGGTTAAGTGACTTGCCTAGGTTCACCCAGCTAGGAAGCATTTGAGACCAGATTTGAACCTAGGATCTCCCATCTCTACATCTAACTTTCAGGCCATTGAACTACTTAGTTGCCCCCTAGTACAAGACTTCTTAATGTATTTGTGTGTTTGTGAGTATGATCTTTTGATAGTCCCCTTGAAATATTTTTTAATCCATAAAATAACATATCCCTATATACCTAGGTCATTTTGATCTTATCTTGGCAAATGGTGTAAGATATTGGTCTATATCTAATTTCTGACAAACTGCTTTCCAATTTTTCTCAACAAGTCTTACCAAATAGTGAATTCTTATTTCAAAAACTTGGAACTTTATCCTTATCAAACACAAGGTTATTATAATATTTTACAACTGTTTCTTATATGTCTATTCTGTTCCACATACCTACCTTTTTATTTCTTAGTCACTACCAGATAGTTTTGGTAATTACTGCTTTATATCATTATTTGAAATCTGTTACTACTAGACATCCCTCCTTATTATTTTTTCATTCTTTCCTTTGATATTTTTGTCCCTTTGTTTTTCCAAATGAATTTTATTATTTTTTCTAGTTCAATAAAATATTTTGGGATATTATTGATAAATATTATACAAATTAGAACAGGGAACATATTACCTAACATACTTATGTAAATGAGAAGAATTTATGAATAAACAAGAGGTAGAAAGTACCATTAAATGTAAAATGGATCATTTTGAACAAATTAATTTGAAAAGTTTTTGTATAAATAAAACTAATGTAGTGTGAAGATTAAATTTAACTCTCCCCTGATTAACACAATGAAATTAATTAACTCTCCCTAGATTGTGAAGATTAAATTGTAACCCTTGCCCATTTTTTAGATTTAATCACCAAAGGTGTAAACACCCCATTTCACACATTAAGTGGGATGTCTGTGACCCATGTGTGAAATAGTGGGTGAGGAGGCAAAATCAACTGACTGCCCCTGGGCAGTCCTAAAAGCAAAAGCATCAACTGTGATTGGTAGATGTAAAAATTAGGGTAAGTGACACAAAAGAGGCCCAAGAGAACTGCCCATTCACTAATATCCTCTGTCTACAGGAAGTACATAACAACAGGAAGTCAGTGGGCTCCCAGGAAATAGAGTTCTTTTTTAGGGTAATGAATTTTCAATTATACAGTAGGCAATATTTTTAAAAAATGGAATAAGTTTGGGGAAAATTGTGTTGGCATTTTCTTACATAAAGGTCTCATATCTAAAAGATGCAGAGAAATTGCAAACTTGATGTATGTAGAGAATATGAGCCATACCCCAACTGATAAAGGGTCAAAAGAGATGAACAGTTTTTCATGAAGAAATCAAAGCTATATAAATTACATGAAACAATGCTCTAAATCATTATTTGTTATAGAAATCAAATATACTCTAATCAAATCAACTCTAAGATATCAAAATAACTCTAAGATATTATCTCATACCTATCACATTGGCTAAGACAATAGAACAAAATGACAAATGTTTCAAGGAATGTGGAAAGACAGGGATACATACATTGTGGATAGAATTGTGACATGAATTATACATTTTGAAATCTGGAGTTACTAGAAGAGTTATAAAATTGTATATGCCCTTTGACCCATCAATGACACTATTAGGTTTATTCCCTGAGGTGATCAAAGAAAAAGAAACTATGTTGTAAAATATCTATAGCAACTCTTTTTGTAGTCACAAAGAACTAGAAACGGAAAGGATGTCCATCAGCTGGAGAATGACTGAATAAATTGTGGTATAGGATTATAATGAAATACTATTGTATCATAAGAAATAACAAATAAGATGATCACAAAAAATCTGGATAAACTTATATGAAGTGATGCAAAGTAAAGTGAAAAGAACCAGGAGAATATTGTACACAGTAACAACAATAACATATGATGATCAACTGTGATGACTTAATGATCAACAAGTTCAACTTCAAAATACTCACGATGAAAAATAATATCCAAGAGCACACGGAGTCTAAATACAAATTGAAACATACCATTCTTCATTTTATTTTCTCAATGAATTTTTCTCTAGTTTAAGCAATGTATGTCTTGTTTTATAATAAAATGAATAGGAAAATATGTATTATATGTACAATCATATTACCCACCTTCTTGGGAAGGGGAAGGGGTGTGAGGAAGGGGAAAAAAGAAATCTATGGAACATTTCTCAGAGTAATTTTTTTTAATGTACATAAAATAAAATAGAGAAGATCAGAAAGGAAACTAATTATTTTAAAATACATGTATAAAGCAAAAACAAGTTCATAGACCCCTAGGTTTAGAGTCTAGGCTCGAGGATAAAATATAGATTCCTCTAATTGGTATTTGAAATCCTTTACAAACTGTCTTCAACCTAGTTTTCTTAAAAAAAAAAAAAGATTGTATCCCAACCTAAAAAAAAAAAAAGATTGTGTCCCCCATATTTTGTCTGGCTTGAAAAATGCAGTAGCTTATGACCCTACTCTGATAAGCAAGAAAATTTAGATCTTCATTTTTCAACCTGAGCTGACTTATTTCTCTGTAGGCAACCCAGTGACATCCCACTCTTGAAAGCTCACAATATTCATGCCAATATTAGTGTGAACACTCAATTGACTTGGCCTATGGCAGCCCAAAAGATCCACCATTCTAAGCCCCCCTGGTAATATAACTTACAGATCTCTACCTCCATGCTCAACTTCAACTCAACTCTTGAAAGTGATTACCTACCACTTTTCATTATACACTAATGTTCCAGCCACAATGCTGTAATTACTCTTCACTAGACATGACATTCCTTCTGGCATTTCCTTGCCTTTACACAAACTGTCTCCCATTCCTGAAATGCTCCCCCTCCTCACCTTCCTCTCTTAGCACTCCTAAATGTCTTCAAGACTCAGCTGAAGTACCATTTCTTATAAAAGTCCTTCCCCAGTCCTCTCAATCGTCAGCACCTGGCTCCCTTTCCCAAACACTTTGAAATTACTTTTTATTTTGTATTTGCTTTTTTGTATGTTACTTCCCCACAATGGTAGGAAAGCTCCTTAAGGGTGAGGACCCTTTTGTTATTGTATCTACTGGAAATAGCTGAGAAGATTGTATTGATCCTGTAATGCCATACTGTAATCTTTGGGATTTTTTGTTTGTTTTTCTGAAACACGGAGATTCTGTATGCCAGTGTTTTCTTCGGTCTGTTTGTGCCTGGTTGTTTGAAAGGTATGTTCTCAGAGGAAGCCACATGATTGGCATAAGCTGAGATGATCTTAATGAAAGTGTTGAAAATAGATACTGACTCGTGATCAGTAAAAGTAAATTAGAACACCCTGATCTCTCCTTTTTTCCCCCCTTACTGTCTAAACCATGGAACCTCACAACTGATTATGCTTTTTTTTTTCTTGCTTGCTGTTTCATGTCCAAATTGTTATCTCCCTTGTGCCCTAAAAGCCATGGCCCGGTTCTTCTTTTGTATCCTCCACAGTGCCCAGCACACAATAAGTGGCTGTCTAGATGGGTAATGCAATCTGAGACTTCACTAAAGATTCAGGACTAGGAAAGTGATATTACTGTAATACACTGCTCTGGCTGGACTAACTTTGGAACACTGTGTTTGGTTCCAATGAATAATGTTTGGGGAAGGACACGGACACATTAAAGAGTCCTGAGAGGAGAGGAAGGCAATCAAGAGGATGATCTTATGTTCATGTAACATAAGGATTGGTTAGACAAAGTAAGATGGTCAATCTGGGAAAAAAGAAGCCTCTTGAGAGAGAATATGATAGCTATCTTTTAAAAAATCCCTTACCTGACAGAGGAATTAGATTTATTATGATGGTTATTAGCTGTAGAGGATGGAGGTAGGAACAGAAAGCTGCAAAAAGGCAAATTTAAGTTTTATGGCAGAAAAAAAACACGCACACTGTAAACCTTAAAATTTCTTAGACTTATGAATATTGGAAATTTCCCCATTAAGAAATTTCATACTTGAAAAAATTTCCTACTGATAGTAAGAACTCTATTGGAATATGAAACTCCTTGGCATGGGAGGGTCCTTCTCCTCCCTACTTAAGACTACTTTAGGACAGAAACCTTTTGCTAAACAATGGAAAGAGCTTTGACCTATGCTTAAGCATAGAACAGGAAGTTCTTTGAGTCATGATTGATTTTAGAATTGATACAATAGAGATACTTGGAATGACAGAACCAGGTCTTGGAAACTACAATCTCCACCCTACTCAGAGTAACAGGATTTAGGAAGGGCTGCAGTAAAGATCAAGATTTAATTATTTGAGAACATGACCTTCAACAGACATGTGCAAAGGGGGAAGACCTCTGGGCGGTCCTGGGTTAAGCTAGAGCCACCATTGGCAGAGGGGAGAGATTGACAGTGATTGGTAGATGGGAGAACTGAGGGGAGGGAACTTAGATTTTTTGCTTAAAGATAGCGGGGTCTGAGGACTGAGGGGGGTGGATGCTCTGAAGGGGGTTGATGCTCTGAAGGGAGGAGGAAGTTGATGCTCTGAAGGAGGGCCGAGAGGAGAGAGGTCCTGGAGGGAGAGCTCCTGGAGAGGTCTTGAAGGAGGCAGTGGAAGGTGAACTCAGGAGGAGTCAGGAGGAGAATTCTCTGGAAACATTTCTTGAAAGGAGGCTCTCTTGAAGGAGGAGCCTGAGGTTGGCATGAGAAGCCCTACCTAGAGAGATCTTGGATGAGTGATAAAACCAGCTGACTGATTTATCTCTTAGGACTGAGGTCTAGGCCTTATTGGCTTGAGGCCTTTAATTCTTATTCCTTTCTTACTTTCTCTCTTTTTCTATTGATTAATCAGTGTATTATAAATTAAATTTCTCTATAAAACCCAGTTGGCTTGGGCATATTCATAAATTGGGAATATATTCCCTGGTGACCATCTTATATTTATATAAAACCAAGACACAGTAGAAAACATGTTTCAGAGGTCATAATTGTTATATATTTCCCTTGCTCCCAAACATTTCAATTATCACAGTTTATGGCTCCCACTCTCTTATTTACAACTATTTAATGCTCAAAACTATTTTAAATCTAACAACACAAAGCAAATAGAGCTATCTAAAAATGAAATGGTTTGCCCCAAGTGTGTTCATCTTCGGAGGGATTCTTGTTGTCATTGAAGTTCACAACTTTGGAGGCTTCCTTTATTTCTCATTTGCCCTCATCCTACATTATCCATTCAGTAGCCAACTCTTGTCAGCATGGCAGATGGTGGCACAATGAATTGACTGCTGGACCTGATGTCAGGAAGATCTGAGGTCAATTCCTGCCTCAGACAGTTACTATCTGTGTGAGCTTGTACAAGCCACTTAACCTATGTCTGTCTTAGTTTCCTCATCTGAAAAATGGTGATTACAGCACCTAAGCCTTGGGATTATTATGAAATCAAATGAGAAAGAATATTTTTAAAATGCTTTACATACCCTAAAGTATGATTCAAATTTTAGCCATTCTTCTTCTCACTCATGTTTCTACAGATTTTTTATATCTGTCCCCTTCTGTTCATTCAAAAGGTGACCACACTGGTTTGGGTCCTCGTTGCCTTTCATCTTGATTACTAGAATAGCATTCTTTTTGGTCTCTTAGCCCCCAAAATTTTTGCCATCTCCAACCCATTCTTCATGATAACTGAATTGATATTCTTAAAGCATCAAACTAATTATATTACTTCCCCTTCTGAATAAACTACTGTGATTCCTTTTTATCTGTAAGGTCAAATAGCAATGCTCTGTTTGGCTTTTAAATCCCTTTAGTACTCAGGCCTATCTTTCTATTATTATTATTATTATTAATTATATCCTTCTATGAACTTTACACTCTAACTAAATTGTCCTTCTTGCTCTTTCTTACAAATAACCCTCTATTTATCTCTACATGATGCACAGATCCTCCCAATGGCCAGGAATGTACTCCTGGTCCCCCAACCCCCAAATTCCATCTCTTAGAATTTCTTCGTAACAATAGCTGTCTCATAGAGCATGTGTGTGAAGAGGCCTAAATGTAGGCTACTTCTGAGGATGTGTTTTGGCTGGAAGCACTATCCATGCAGTGCCCTGAGCCTCAGCCTCCTAAAAAATGGACCTATACAATCAGAGGTTTCTGAAGATCCCTCTTTGCCATTGCTAACTGGAAGTAGGGAAGTAACAAAAGATTGGGCGCTCAGAAGCAAAAGCTGTGCATTCAGCTGAATTTAAAAGGAATAATATAATAACTTCTTTTCTGAATATGTGACCCAGGCCTCCAACAGCTCTCTCTTGGACTTCCCATTATTAAAAAGGGGGAATTTATTCTTTCTTTCTGACCTGGCATCAAAGGCAACTGCCCATTTGTCATGGCTTAGACCTCAAATCACTGGCTCCCTTTTCTTCTTTATGTTTCTTTCCCTGAGCAAAGGTGACCAAACAGCAATGATGGAAGATAGACTTTTCAAAACCCATCGCTACCTCAGAAGCTCAGAATTTCCTGAGTTTTTCAGTTGACACTGGCTGCCCAAGGGATTGGAGAATGACTATTACCAGAAAATTAACTCCTGCCATAACCTGACTTATGGGAAAAGATAGACTTTGAATGAGCTATTCTGTAAAACCCAAGTAAAGGTTAAATGCATATTCAACAATTCCACAAACTAATTCATGCTTTAAGTACTCAGATCCTAGAAGAGTTTAATAAGAGTTGTGAGTTAAATATTTTACATATCCCTCGATGTCTTTTGCATTTAAGTATATCTTCTGTGGTAGAAGAAATTAAGAGCTTTTTTTGTCTATTAAGTATATTTCTAGAAGAGAATTTCTTAACTCCTTTAGAATTTTAGATCTGAGACAAATATAAATTTAATTTAAGAGGATGCCCCTTGAGGGGAAAAAGCCAAAGACAATGAGAAGAGCTAAGCTCCCTCCTGTAGGTCAGGCTCCTCCAGAACTAAATTCAGTCCATGGTAATCCAGAGCTAAAGCATACTCCTTTGAGTATGAAAGGTCAGTCTAGCTCTTTTACCCTGTATATGTTCATAACCAGTTTCTTTCAAAGATCAATTGCTATCTCCCTCTCACTCTAATTACATTGTGTTTATTTTATAACATACATACATATGTATGTAGGCATGTATACACACATCCACATATACCTAATTCTTCCCTGTTAGAATTATAGCTCCTTGAACATGGGGGTTTCATTTTTTAAAAATCCTCATCCCCAAAGCATAGTGGTTAGCACATTATAACTACTCAATAAATGCTTATTATTTGACTGATGATTGGATAGATGCAGCTGACAGGTAAGTCATGTATTTTTCTTCCCAGGGAAGGATGGAGAAGGCCTTTCCAGAAGTCAGAAAATCATGCCCAAAAGACAAAATTTTACTCTCTATGTGGCTGGTGCAGTTCAAAGCTTAAAATGTCATAGAAATCTCTTAAAGCATCCCTATCAGTGAACTCACAATAAGGATTTTATCATGGTGAATTATCTGGTAAAGGAAGCCAATGAAGAAAGTTGAATGTCTAGATCTAAAAGACTTATCCTGACTTTGTTCTTATTTAGATAAATGGAGACACAACTGCTTTATTTGATGAGAAATAATTTGCTATTTCTCTAAATTCTAGGTAGATTCAGTAGAAGTACACTTTACCTGTAATGAGTAGATATTGGTTTGAGTTCTAGCTCTACTACCAACTAGTAATGAAATCATGGGAAAATTATGTTAATTTCTCCTTTTCTTAATTCCCTCATTAAAAAAAATGGAATAAATGATTACTACATTCCCTATCAACTCCCATGACAATGGAATTGAAATTCTAATAGTGAAAAGGGACTTCAAGAACAATAGTGTTTAAAAAGTAAATTGATGTGGTATATGATGGTGATGAACTACTATTTTGCCATAAGGATTGATGAGTAGATGGATTTCTATGAGAATTGGAATGACCTACATGAACTGATGTGGAATGAAATAAGCAGAACTAGCAGAACATTTGACAAGAAATGAAACAAAATAAAGAGCTGCTAATAACAGCAAGAGCCCAAAGCACATCAGTGTCTAAAAGGGACAACAGTGGTAGATATGAATTTTGATTTTTCAGAGGAGGCATTGGGATCTTCAAATAAATCTTCCACATTCCTTGTGAAGATAAATGTTTTAAAATAAACATCTGTATCCCAGCTGGATGGCAGGAGTAGGTGTCCCCATCTTAGGCATCACCACAAAGAACACCCAGAAAAATGGCTTTTGAGCCATCCTAAAAGAATTCTTTTCACTTTGAAGAGCTAGAGAGATTATATGCTAATATAGGTGTACCTTAAATCTAAAATTCTGTATGGCTATGAATGTTGGTAGGACCACTGAAGGGAAATTGTCTTGCTCCTTTCCCCCAGCAGGAGATTTAGGCAGTCTTCACTTTATTTAATGTGTATTGGAACACTTGTCTTCAAATCAAGTGTTCATTATTCACATACATATTTAATTGAGTTTAAGAGGTTTGCTGTTTAAATGAAAGCCTTTCCCTCAAATCATTTAATGAGGCAAAGAAACTTTTTCTCCTCAAAGAATCCATTTATAGAATCAGATTTTCCTGTGTTACGTAAGAATACCTAAAAGACTCATACATTGTTACAAGGACTTTGGTACTCAATAGTCATTTATTTTCAAATTATTTGGGTGTTCAATTTTTATACTATAAAAGGAATATAGATATTTTTGAGGCAGTTTGCAAAGAAGTCATTTGCTAGGGAATTGCCAAGTAAAAGTCACTAATGAGTACTGAATTTTACATCTTTTGATCTGGGGGTTTGGGGGTCCAATATACATGAAATATATATTCAGCACTTTTGTAGGAGTAAATTAGTAGAAAAGAAGTGGATGTTCATCAACTATGTAATGGTTTAAAAAGTTTTGATACATGAAAATAATTGAATTGTCTGGATTTTAAGAAATGAGAGATAGTAAATACAGAGAAGCATTGGAATTCTTATGTGAACTGATGTGAAGTGACTCAAGCAGAACCAGAAACAGCACATACATGAACTACAGCAATGTAAAAGGGAAAAAAATGACCACAAAACATATGAAAACCCAAGCTTTGAAATCGTAATGGCTAAACCTGGCCCTTAAAAAGAGTAGTAATATACCTCTCTCCCTTCTTTTCAGAGGTGAGGACTTTGCGTATGGAAGACTACAAAAAAATGTTGGGATTCAGTAAATTTGTTGTTTAATTTTGCTGAACTGTTTTTTGTATATATGTAGGTATCTATATATGTATGTGTGTATATATATATTTATCCAGAACTGTTGATTTCATTGCTATTGGGAAATTCTTTTTTTGGGAAAATTTTATTTAATTAAATAATTTGGAATATTTTCCCATAGTTCCATAATTCATGTTTTTTCCCTCTCCTCTCCCCTTCTATTGGGAAATTCTTGATGATGAATCTCCTCATACCAATGCAGATCTGTTCTTGTTTTGTAGCTTCAAGTTTTAGATTTGTTACTGGAGGTCATTGTGAGGTTAAGTGACTTGCCCAGTGTCACACAACTGGTACTTCTCAAAATTTGGACTTGAAATCAGGTCTTCCTGACTCCAAGGATGATACTTTCTGCCTCTGCACATTATGCTGACAAACCTGAGAAGAGAATGAGGATCTGTTCCTTTTCTATAGAAAAAGGTATTTGGAAATGTACTGTCAGACCTGGAAAAAAGTGGCACACAGTAATAGGCTCCCAAAGAAAAATTCATTTGGGGCGGATTTCTTAGGCTTGGAAAAATCCAAATCCCAAACACAGAGAGCTGCTACAAACATACACATTTCAAAGCTAGTCCTCCTCATGACACATATGCCCCAAACAACTTACCCACTTGTTTTCTACTTAGAGGACCTCTCATATTCTACAGGAACTTTTATGGATTTTTCTATACATACCTACTAATTCTTCCACTTACCCTGTGCCGTCATACCTTACTTATAATCTTCTCTAATGAAAAAAAAAACCCAAACCACAACACTTTTGCAAAGCCTCTCTGTTAGAAGTGCAAAAGAGTCATTTTTTTCTGCCCAAATAGCTCATAATGTAACAGACAAACTGTCATAAAAAATAGACTTAATAATGGTAAAAAACCTCACCCTGGCATACATCTATCATAAAGCAATCTTCCAGAAATCTTGAAAACCTTCATTAAATTTCCTGTCTTGCCCCTGACAGTTATAAAGTGCTAACAATATTACTCATGATGCAAGTGTCTTCAGAAATACCTTATCATTTTTTTCTCATAACCTATTTTGTTCTTTTCTTTTGCTTTTAATGTCTGCCAGAGAGTAGGGGACATTCCCATTTCCTGCTAGGGTTTCCATGAACTCTTGACTCATTCCTTCTACCAAAGTTTTTGTTATTTCCAATCTTCCAACTTTTCCTAGAGGGAGAGAGGTGTGGAAAAGAGGGAGAGAGGGAGAGAGAGAGAGAGAGGGAGAGAGAGAGAGAGAGGGAGAAATAGAGAGAGAGAGAGAGAGAGAGAGAGAGAGAGAGAGAGAGAGAGAGAGAGAGAGAGAGAGAGCCCCAAAGGAGAGATATTCTCCCAAAATAAATAAACCTCTACAGAAGACCAACACACATGTTACCAGAACTCTTGAAAACCATCAGGGTTTATGCCCATTCTGTCTTATTTGCTGATGAAGATATTAACCCTTATTTATATAAAGCAATTGGTTTTGTGAAGCTGATATTTCTCAGACTGAAATCAAGATTAAGGCAGTTTGAACAGCCCCCTACCTGCAAAAGGAACCGGGGCATCCTTATCCAGGGCAACAAGAGGTGGATCCAAAATGACAGTGTCATTGTTCTCAGTTATGACTCCGTGGTATGAGGTTTCAATCCAGGGTTTATGTTTGTTTACTGAAAAATAGATACAAAATGCAACTTGGTGAGTTAAGCATCTCCTGTTAGTATCTCATCTCAGTATATGTGTAAATCCCCAAAGATAGATAAGTACAACTCAACAATTAATAAAATGCCTTCGTTATTAGATATGCATCTCTATTACATATGCTACTGTGTCTCATCTAAACCCAATGACAATTACGGAATTAGCAGCAATTCTAGCAAATAGTCTTTAAAACAATTGCTAAAGGTTATTATTGTTTTTGCTTAAACTTTAATATTTCCTAAATTTAAACCAACCTTATATAGAAGTTTGTATAGCTAGTTATTCATCTGGTTGTTTCTATAACCCAGATTGATTCATTTAAGTACTAATTTTTAGTCACCTAGAAACATACATTTAATATCTAGTATAATATATTTGCTGCCTGAGCTCATAGCTTAATTACTGTTAGCTGAACTAGGGAAAGGGGGCTATGCGTAACCCACAGCTGTCATAAAAATGTCAAAAAATCAGTCTATTTCTTGGAGTAAAACATTGTCGTTTTTCAAAAATTAATCAACTAAATTAAATTAATCAATTAAACAATTTAAAACACCAAGCATTTATTAACAACCGAGTAAGTGCCAGGCACTGTGATAGGTGCTAGGAATAAAAGTCCCAGATCTCTGATTTGAAAAGAATTTAATTTCAATCATGAAAGATAATATGGACATATGTAATTATATTTAAAAACACATAAAAATAAAAATTAGTTAATTTGAGCTTGAGCAGTTATGGGGAGGGGAGAAAACTCAGGAAAGATTGCTTATAAGATGATGCTTGAGCTGATCCTTGACAGATATAAGGTATCCCATGAAGCAAAAGTGAAGAGATAGTGCATTCTAGGAATGGAGGATGATCAATGGAAAGGAACAGAGATGGTAGATGCAGTGTCATGTGTAGATGAGTAGAAAGGAAAGTTTAGGTGGACTGAAGAGTAAGGAGGAAAGACAGGTTGAGGTCGTTTTCAAGGAATGCACCCACCAAATTCAAGGCTTTATATTTTATCCTATATGCAACAGGAATCCGCTAGAGTTAGTTGAGTAGAGGAATAATATAATAAAAACCTAAGCTTTAGGAAAATGACTTCAGCAGTTGTGTGGGAGTTGGACTAAAGTGGGAAGAAAATTGAAAGGAAGAACATCTGGTCCTGACTCCAAGTTCTTTTCCAGCATATGCTCTTTGTGAATCTTACTTGGCTTTGGACCTGCTGTTGCCCCTAAATTCAGTCAATGTCTTTATAGCTGCAGGAAATGGTAGTTGAATTTCTGACTTTGATTTCTGGCCTGTAGTGTAACTTTAAGTTGGGAATCTAATATGCTCATATCCCACAGGCCCAATTTTGTATGGGCTTGTTGACATTTTTTAAACTGTGTGCTTAAAACTATCACTTAAGTCATAATCAGAGGATTTAGAATTGGAAAGGACCTTGGGTATCGTTTAGTCCTACTAATGGTAAAGCATGTTTCTTGTCTCTTGGCAGGGAGTATAGAATAAGGCATATTTTTCAGATATAGATAGTATAATGATTTGCTTTATTTGACTGTACACACACACACGTGTATAGGTATGTAAAAAAGAGAAAGCATTAAAATTGTATTTAGAGAAAAAAGTAAAAGGTCATCTAATCTAGTTCCCTTATTTTACAAAAAAGAAACTGATTGTAGGAGAGAAGTATTGTTGTACATTTTTGTACCAAATGGGTAGTGAGTAGCAGAGGTAAAAGCCAGAATACTCTACCCCAAAGTCCAGTGCTCTAGATATTAAACCTTGGAGTCTCATACACATATATAAATGGGAAAGGGATATTGGTGGAGTGGATAGTCAGCCTGCCTCAGTGTCTGGAAGACTTGGGCTCAAGTCCCACATCTGAAAGATACTGATTGTTTGACCCTGGGCAAATCATTTAACCTCTTGCTGTCCCAAGAAATTTTCTTTCTTTCTTTTTTTTTTAAACCCTTACCTTCTGTCTAGGAGTCAATACTGTGTATTGGCTCCAAGGCAGAAGAGTGGTAAGGGCTAGGCAATGGGGGTCAAGTGACTTGCCCAGGGTCACACAGCTGGGAAGTGTCTGAGGCCAGATTTGAACCTAGGACCTCCCATCTCTAGGTCTGACTCTCAATCCACTGAGCTACCCAGCTGCCCCCTCCCAAGCAATTTTCTAAGCCTGTCTGTTGCAGAGAAAGCACAGGTCATCAGAAACTCCTTAAATTAATGAATTCATGCATCTGACTCCATCTCATAAAATGCTAGCAAAGTGCAATGATCATAATATCCAATTGATAAATGTTTGTTGGTTTAAAGTAGGATATAATTTCTGCTCAACTATTTGGGGTGCTCAACATCCCTTTTCTCAAACCTTCTATCCACACATAAATTTAGTACTCCTATGATCCCTGCTTGGAAAGAATCTCATATGGTCTGTCTGTTTATTTGTGTGTGTGTGTGTTTCTGTTTCTCCTTCCTCCAGAAAGTAAGCAAAATGACACATTGTATATCACACTATCTTTTAATTATTCTAGTATAAATTCTCCAACTCCATATACTATCTAAATGGATACTGTAGGGATTTAATCAAACGTCTTTCTGAAATTCAGATACAACCATACTCAATGCCAATGGCATTTCCCTCATCAACTAGTCAATTAACCCTGCCAAAATAAGAAATGTTCAGTCTGGAATTATTCTTTCTTAATGAACCCATATTGACTTGTGGTAATTATCTATTTCTGATATCATAGTAGGTAATGGTCAAAGATGGAGATGTTTTCATCAGATTAGCATCTACATTTTTTTGTAATATTGCTAAAGTCTTATCTGACGGTTCTAATTTTAAAACCATTTCCAAATGTGGGTTTGTTTCCCCAAAAGAGCAAAATATTTTCAGATAATTCTAAGGTTCTGATAGGGTAAAGAGAACAAAATTGGCCCTTCTATTATTTAAAGCCTTCTATTATTTTCTTTTGAAATACTCTACCAGCCTTATTTCAAGTTATTCCCTTTCATGAACTAAATCACTATCTCTATTCCTTGATCTCATCCTATTTTCTCCTGCTGCTTTTCATCTTCATGGCTCACACATAACATTTTCCCTCTCTCCTTCTCTCTCCCTCCTTCCCCTTCCCTCTTAGAAGTGATACTGTGTATTGGTTCCAAAGCAGAAGAGAGGTAAGGACTTGGAAATGAGGGTTAAGTGACTTGCCCAGGATTATACAGTTAGAAAGTATTGAGGCCAGATTTGAAACCAGAACCTTCCATCTCTCAATCTGGCTCTCAATCCATTGAGCCACTTAGTTTCCCCCCAGAATATACTCTTTTAAATTATATTATCCAGTGAAATTTGGCTATTCCTTCAAAGCTAAGTGCTATATTCTACATGAAGCACTCCTCAACATCTCCTCCCCAGCTAAAAGCAATCTCATTTTATTCAAATTTATATTCTAGCTCTTTGCTTCTTATAAATCATATCTTGAACAAAAGACAAATCATATTCCATAAAGTGGACTGCAAGTTCTTTGAGAATTAGCATAGTGCCTTGTATATTGTAGATACTGAATGTGTTAATATGTTGAATCAAATTAAGCTCTAACCCTTTTTTTTTTTTTAGATACCATTGCCACTTTTATGAGGCTGGTCAGCTGACATTCCTGTTAAACTACCAAAATTATTTTATTGAACAGAAAAAATAAAAACAAAATTCATTTAGAAGAGCAAAAGGTCAAGAAAATCAAAGGAATTAACTAAAAATTGTGTAAAGGAAGATCTAAATAATAGATTTTAACTTATATTATAAAGCAATAATTATCAAAACTATATGATACTGTTCTTAAAGAGAAGTAGATCAGTGGAACAGAACAGACATACAACAAACAGTAGTAAAAAATTATAGCAACCTCCTATTTGATGAAAGTAAAGATCTAAGTTTTGGAGATAAGAATTCACTATTTGGTAAAAATTGGTAGAAAAACTAGAAAGCAGTTCGGCAGAAACTAGGTATAGACCAATATATTACACCATTTACCAAGATAAGATCAAAATGGATACGTGATTTAGGCGTAAAGGTAGATATCATGAGCAAATTAGAATAACAGGGAACATATTACCTATCAGATTTATGGACAGAAGAGGTATTTATGAGAGCAGATTGAGGAAGTCATGGAACCAAGAAATGAATTCTGAACCTCATTTTCTTCATCTATAAAATAGGGATAATAACACTTACTTTTGTTGACTATTTTCTTTGGTTATCATGAGATATGAGAGACAGTAACAATTGTAATCATAAGATGCTATCGGTTTGCATCTGATACTGTTATTATTGCATCAATGTAAGTAAATGTTATTAAAAATAGAACCTAAACAATGGGCATCAAAAATTTAAGATGGTCATAACAATAATCTCTGGCTTATAAAACTTGAGGACTAGAGAGAGCAGAGGGGATGGAGAATATCCTGTTGTTCAGGCTGAAATTCCACAGACATTTATTTGACTCCAAAGTAATTAGTCAAGACAACAGAAATTCAGGTAAATAGACAGAAGTTTGTTACTCAGCAGACTGTGCCTCAGTGAATAGTCTGGGCCTCTGTTTCTACATCTATCAGCTAATGCATCTTTACTTGCTTTTCATTGGAATCTGTTTTGGATAATCTGAATGAAACTGGCTCTATGTAACTGAAATTTCTACTGAATTACTGATATGGAAAAGATAGGAAGGAACATTAGCATTTGTGTTGTGCCTGGGAGTTAAAACTGTAAGAGAATGAGGCCCTCATATTTATTTTTTATCCCCTATAGTATCAATCACTGGTTTGGGCCCTGAGAATGATCTCTAGGAATGGACTCAACTGAAATACTAATTAAACAATAGCTAGGAATTTACAAAGGATGAGAAGGCATCAATGAAATGTAATATTTGCAGGATTGCTATCAGTGGATCATAGAATCATTTCAATATTTGAGTCTAGAATCTCTACAGAAATAACAATTTTGGAAACCTCACAAATCAAATAGTCTTATGTTAATGGAAGATGCAAACTTTTATTTTTGCTTTCCTATCCTTAGTCCAAATCGCAAAGCCTAGGACATAGTAGACACTTTAGAAAATTTTAACTGAATAAAACATATCTTCTATCTATCTATGCATTGCAACCTAAAACAAAAAAAAATAAATTCAATGAGTAAAATAAAATTTTTAAAAAGTGATAAAAGAAAGCCGTTTATGGAATAGAACTTGAAAATTACACATAGAAGAGAGTTACTGAGACATACAAAACCAACAAGCCCATTTCTAAGCCTTTACTTTGCTTTTCATTCATATTAATATATTTTAACACAGTGCTCTGGACTTTCAAACACATTGAGCTTTAGGTTTTGCTTTAAGTGGGAAAAAGTATCAGTATTGGTATTGCTGGACTTTCATAGCAAATTTGCCTGGTTCTACTAAACTTAAACTATCCCCAGATATACTCTAATTTTGTTGGTGAGATCTATGAAAGCAAAAGGCAAGAAATTTTTGAAATGCTAATCACAAATCATAATCACACAGAACTCAGGGCAGCTAGGTGGTACAGTATATAGGTTGGTGGGTTTGGAGTCAGAAAGACTCATCTTCCTGAGTTCAAATGTCCACATCATACCCTTATTAGCTGTGTGACTCTAGAAAAGTCACTCAACTTTGTTTGCCTCAGTTTCCTCATCTGTCAAATGAATTAGAGAAGGAAATGGTAAACCATGCTACCATCTTTGCCAAGAAAACCCCAAATGGATTCGTGAAAAGTCAGACATGATTGAAAATGACTGAACAACATTCCAACCTGAACTTAAACAAGAATCTTCTGTACAAAATATCATCAAGCCTTTATTTGAAGCCTTTGTGTGAAGAGGAATCCACCATCTTCCATTGTATTTTTTTGATAACTCTACATGTAAGACACATTTCTCTCTTGTATGTGTCTTAAATAGCCTCTTCACAATTCTTATCCGAATGCTTCTATATTTGTCTTCTGGAGCTAGAAACAATCTCAATCCTTCTTTCTCATAAAGTATTTCCAAAGTGCTCTCATCACTTTACTGACTTCTATAACTACTGTGACTAAGTTAAGCTTCCCCAAACCTCTCAAGCAATCCTCAAGCGTTTCAACAGATACAGATCACAATCATTCCACTAACTTAAAGAGTTTCTTGTGTTTTAAATATACTTTGTCTATATCTTCATTCATATTTGGGTTATTTTCCCCATGGAAAAGAAGATCCTTGGGACATAGAATTGTTCCATTTTTGTCTCATTTCCCCAAAAACTTGAGAAAGAGGCTGGCCTATAGTAGTCATAGTAAATTATTGATTGGGGGTGGTGGTAAAACAACTATTTTATGGTCAATTTTCTTATCATGAATGTTTTAAAACATTGGCAAGTTCATAATGGATGCTATTTTGTCCCTTGTTCCCTAATCAAATCCTTTCTTGTTTGATAACACTTGTCAGAACTCAGTTTCCATTAGCAAAGACTTCAAGAACCAAGAAACGCTTCTATGTTGCAATAAGGCATCAAAGTAGAACATTAATGGAAAAGCAGATGTTATCCACTGAGTATAATAAAAAGAGATTAATAAATACTAGTGATGGATTAACTAACAATTCAGACACTGAAAAATTACATGTAACATGTTTTCATATAAATTTAATATTCATTTATATGCCCCTCTCAATTCTCTCAATTCCTCAATTCACATAGCCTCTATTTCCATTCTAAACTTGACTATAAACAGGGATATTTAAACTTAATCCCCCCACTGTTTCCTGAAACTATTCTACCACTAAGATCCGGACCTTTGAAATTCATTCCTCTCCAAACAGTCTTTTAATTTCACTCTCCCATTTTTTAACCTGAAACTGATTTTAATCTACATTGTGACCTTCAGTTCTTGGTCTCTGCCAGTTTTTCCAGACTTTCCCCTTATTTGGCTTCCCCATTTCAAAATTGACTTTTCAACAAGGTACTGTCCACCACCCTTTAATCCCCTTGTCTTATAGTTATCCCCAATAAGACAGAGTCAAAACTGTGTTTAATGAGTCCACCACCATGATATATCTAATTTAACTGAGCCCTCACTGAGGCATTAATGGAGTTCTTTGAATTTTTATTGAACTCTGTACCACACTCTCCAGAATGACTATTGCAAAACTTCTAGTTTCTCAAGTTGCCAACTCAGGAGATGATTTTTGCTTTCTAATTTATTCTGAAAATAACCATCAATAGCTTTTTCATCTCCCCTCTTACATCCTTTGAAAACTTTTTATCTTCACTCACTTCATCCTTCCCTGTTATATGAGGATATAAGAAAGAGACCCTCCTTTTACTTGTTCCCCTGACACAATCTTCTCCCATGTCCTGCCTGATCTTGCTCTAGTGATCATTCTCTGTCCCTTTGATGCAACCTTTCTCTGTTGACTTCTTCCCCTTTTACTGCAGACATGTTCAAGCCTCTCCATTCCTCTCCTAAAAATAAATTGAAACATTTTTTGAACTCCTTACCTTATCAAGCTACTGTCCTCTATCTTCTGTCACTTTCACTTTTAAACATCTAGCAAGAATCATTTATATTCACTGCCTCTACTACCTTGCCACCTACTCCCTTTTCAACTAGATTGAAAAGACGATTTTAATTTCCTATGACTATATTGAAAGTGTTCTCTTCCATGATCTTTTACCTTTGAAATTGAATGGCCCTTTCTCAGGACTTAACAGTGTTGACCTCTTGGAAACACCTGAAACTGTTATCAACAGTTTTTGATATTCTTTCTGATGTGAAGTTCTCTCCTATTTTTACTCCTACCTCTTTGATTATCTCTTCTCTTTGTTCTGCATTAGTTTACCTACTTCAGCCCACCCTTTAAGTTTAGGTGTCCCTCAAGGCTCTGATCACAGCCCCCCTTTATGGTTTTTCTGGACTCTTTTCTTGGTTGATCTCCCATTACAGCCATGAACTTTGAGAAAGAGGATCTGAATTCCAGTCCTCATTCTTCTTTGACATGTCTTTGGGTCTTAGTTTCCTCATCTGTAAAATGAGAGCAATAGACTAAACAATCTCTTCGGTCTACTAAGATAAACTAAGACATATTCAGGTCTTCTATCTATTTTCCTAGGAAAACTGAAATGAGGAAGAAGAAAAACAGGAAAAATTTAATCCAGGTAAGAGACTTTCTAGTTTCCCTTGGCCCATGGAATTTTGAGGTGGAACCAAAAGTCCGAAGCGGCAAAAAAGAACTGTGAAAGTATAGTCATAAGATTTTGGTTTGAGTCCTGATTTTGTGATTGAAAAGATATGTGACCTTAGATTTATCACAACCTTTCTGAAGGTTTTCTCTTGTTTCAAACAGGGATAGTAATGCTTTCCTTAAAGGAGCATCTATTACGATCATGGGGGCAAATACATTTTGTAGACAGTGAAGTATCATATACAAGAGTAAGATATTATCAAGGTTGACTATCCCAAAATAAATGAGACCTCTGTCCTTGACCCTGATTCAAAGTCTGTGCCTCACAGTCTAAACCACCAAAGGAAAGAGACAGGTGACCACAGCTTAGTGCTACTTGCTTTTCATGGGTATTTGCAAACTCTCTCTGAGTCCATATTTTCATTTCTTTTCACCTGTTCCATTTGCAGTAAGCATGCCAATGAAATGCTTTGCACAAGCAGGAACATGTGTTAAATTGTTTTCTCAGTTCTTTTGGTAGCTGAGCCCTTTTTCTGAACCTTTCTGATCAAATTACACCTGAGGCAGAAGCAGGTTTTTCCATTATGGGTCTGAATAGGGCAGCAGGGTAGTCAATACACTAATTTGGGCCTTTGGTAGTGTTCCCCATGATGGACCCTGGAAGAATTATAACTACACTCTATTTTCACTATACCCTTTAGACTGATTTATTAGCCACCAGTATAAATGCAATGTAAATAATTTGCAGCTGCTAGGCCAGGGAAATAAATCTCTTCTCTCTCCCCCTTCGCACCCCCCCCCCCCAGTTATACTTAGGGGCCAATTCATTAACAATGGTGCATAGAATGGAGTAAGCATACCAGATCCTTATAAAATGTTTCAGATTCATCATGTCATTGCTTCCCTGCTCAAAATTATTCAATGACTCCCCAGTGCTTTATATTCAAGGTTCTCCACAAAAAAAGGTATATTTACTTTTTCATCATTATCTTCCATTAGTCTCCAACAGAAACTTTCTTCTGCAGACTATTCATCCCTTTCTCTGAACTGCCATGTGCATTCCCATCCACATTTCTTTCTTTTCTTTTTTTAACCTTTACCTTCTATCTGAGAATTAATATTAAGTATCAGTCCCAGGGCAGAAGAGTAGTAAGGGCTAGGAAATCAGGGTTAAGTGATTTGCCCAGAATCACAGAGCTAGAAAAGTGTCTGAGGCAAGATTGGAACCTAGATCCTTCTGTCTCTAAGCCTGGCTGAGTCACCTAGCTGCCCAATCCATTTACATTTCTTTGATTAAACTGTTATTTATGCATAGCATTTCTTTCTTATATCTTTTGTCACATCTTTGAAGGCCTTATTTGAATCCCAGTTTCTCTATGAAAGTACTACTAAATTTTGAACTCTATGATAGCAGGCCCTATGTTTTATTTAAATTGTCTTTCTTATGATAAGCAAAATGATTTTAGAAAAAGCTAGAAAGATCTGTGGGAACTGATGCAGAGTGAAATAAGCAGAACAGAGAGAACATTGAACACAATAACAGCAATACTGAATGATGATTATCTGTGGAAATTTGACTATTCTCAGCAATGCAATGATATTGGACAATCCTGAAAGACTAATGAAGGGAAATGCTCTCCACCTCCAGAGGAAGAACTGTTGGAGTCGTCTTTCAAATCAGTGTATTTATGGTTTTATTTGGGGTTTTGGTTATGTATGAGTTTGCTCTTACAACAGCGACCAAGATGGAAGTGTGTTTTGCATGACAATAAAATAATGAAAAAATAAAAGAAAAAACTATCTTCACTCTCCTTAGCACAGCAATCTGTGCTATTGTAACATCATAGCACAAGGTAACATTGCTGCTAAATCTTCACTAATGTCAAGTATTAGATAGAAAGTTTCTTGCTAGAATATTTTAATGTAAAACTCTGATTAAGTGAAATTGGCCTATTTACTTTTCATTCAGGACATTTAAACCTCCCTTGACATTGTCACATCATAAGTATTTAATAAATACCAGTTGATTGATTAGCAATGGACATTTGGTATATCAGTAACTAAGCTCTCTAGGCTAAGTGGAAGTTCAACAGCCCATGGATGAATGAATGAATGAATGAATGAATGAATGAATGAATGAATGGAAAAACACTTACTAAACACTTACTAAGTACAAATTGCTATGCTAAATGGTAGGAAGAGAAAGAGAAATTCAAGACAGTCCGTAAGCTAAAAGAAGTTCTAATTTTAATAGTAAAGGAAGCACATGTGGAAATCAGATGGAAAGGTTCCATAGACAGTAGCACATTTTCTTTAACTTCATTTTCACTAGTAAAATGTTATGTTTCTTATTTTTAACCATTTGACAGTGTCAAGACTCTGGTGTTAAGACCTTCGTTTATTGGGTTTTCAATAGCTACAACTACTGAGCAGGGGGGAACTGTGGCACATACACAAGCAATTGCCTGATCATACCTTTAAAAGGGTTGCTTCTCAGGATGATACATCAGAGGCTGGGGTGAAAGTAAGTCCAGGGGTCTTTGGGAGTGGGCTTAGAGAACTGCCAATCTCTAGACTCTTGTGTTTTCCTGCTTAATGGGAGCTGTTGGTAGTTGGTGGTATTGAGAGAAATAGGAATACCTTCCTCTTAGGTAAATTTAAATTTTTTCCCAACAAATTACTTCTGCTTTATGAGTTCCATGAATATTTCTGGGAGTTCTGACTCTTCTTCATTGATTTCAGGAACAAATCTCTTGTAGGGATGTTATTGTAGGATGAAAACTTTTGAAAAAAACATGAGAAGGATTATCTGACTATTACTCATCTTTCCTATGTAGGGATAAAGATTAGTTTAAGATTTAAAAAAAAAAAAAACAAAACCAAAATTGTGGCTCCTTCTTTAGGGACCTCAGGACTCAAATTCAGGTTTCTTGACTTTCTAGTTCAATGCTTTTCCTACCAGTGTTGCTAAAATGGTTTGCTAGGCGTTTTTGATTATTTAGACATGAACAATCATGATGTGGTCCATGAGAAAGTAAGTATATGTGTTCTAGCTCACAGTTTAGCAAACTAATGCAGAACAATGTCCCCTGATCTCAAGATTTAGGCCAAACAAGTGTGAAGGGGCCCTGAGATCTTGATACCAAAGTGACTCTCCTTTCTCTCTCTCTCTCTCTCTCTCTCTCTCTCTCTCTCTCTCTCTCTCTCTCTCTCTCTCTCTCTCTCTCTCTCTCTCTCCATAGTAAAAGTTTTCCAGGGGATTCTGTTGACTTAAAACTTGGAGCCAGAAAGGATCGATGTAAACTGTTTTGAGAGAACTTCGTCATCTGGAGCCTATGAATATCTGAAGTTACCTCCACATGTATTAGCTGCCACCAGTTATCCATGAATACAAAGCCACCAAACTTTAATCATACGTAGGCATAACATGTGGCTACATACAGGATAATTCTAGAAGCTTTGGTCAGAATTCCAAGTTCCCAACCATCTGAAATGCCAACATACAAGAATCGTTTCTTTGAATTTTAATGTTCCAACTAAATAGAAATCCCCCTGAGAGGGGAAACATTTTAAATTTGTATCAGTTATACCTAAAGAAAAAAAAATTGGCTGACATGATGTTGAGCACAAGCCACTATAGAAATGGAAAAGAGAAGTAGGTCAGAATATGGGTATTGAGCTAGGGAGAAGGATAAAAGGGAAATAGAGCTTAAAGGGGAGGATTAAAAGGATTAAGGGCATGCCACAGATAAACTTTCTTAATTTCTGTGCCAGTTACTGCCTCTATTTATCACCTTTGTGATGAATGATTTTAGAAAGGGAAAAATAAAAATGGAGGTATATGGCTTCTTAGAATCGGCTCTTTCCTGTGCTTATTTTCCAGGTGATTCATAAAATGATGGATCAGAATCACATCACTTTGACAGAAACTCTATTCCTCTTTTACAAATATAGGTTTTTCTCTAAGACCAGAACATAGGGTCAACTCACTTGAGACTATAGTCAAATATTAACTGTGTTATGCGATCCTGGGCTTTTCCAGATGTGTCCATTTGTCTGAGACACCATTAATGTATCTAATCGGGTAGCCCCACTATTTTTAAACTTTATAAAATAGCACTTGAGCCTAAAACAGGGGCCTGAGCCATCCATGTGTTCCTATTATTCCTGACATGTTGGTCAAACCACTTCACTTTCAACTGTGCCTACTTCTTCAAACAAAGGTAGTAGAGTCCTACCTGTTCAATTTCATAGGGAAAGAATAGCTACATGATATGTAAAAAAAATATATATATATATATATATATTTTCTCAGCCACTTTCTTCAAAATCTGTTGAATTCTAGAAATCTTCACACTTAATTTGGAGGGAAAAAAGAATGACTACAGTAATGACCCAAATTAATTCAACCAATATTTACTGAGTGACTGTTATAGGTGCAACCCTATGATAGATACTGTCAGAGGTAAGGAAAAGAAGAGACAGTGGATCCCTATAAAATGAAGGTATTTGAAAAGAGGCAACTGTGGTCTAGTGGAAAAAGCTCCAGGTTTGGATCCCTGCTCTGTCATTTACTCCTTGTGTGACCAGAGAAGGACATAAATGAAAGCTTACTGAATTAATAGATAGGATGATTGACTATGTAACTTGCATGCCTAAAGATCTGAATACATTTCCTTAACCCCTGATGTAGGGGGTCTACTAAAAAAAAATCAAAGCTTTTTCTAGTCACTTGGAGGTCACCCCCTTTCTGAAACTGAATGCTGATCAAGTTGATTACTTTTCTTAGCCTCAGTTTCTTTCTTCTATAAAATGGAGATAATAATAGCACTTCCCTAAAAGACATTGTTGACATCAAATATATGTAAAGCACTCTAAAAACCATAAAGCACTATGTGAATATTATTATTATCTCCATGAGAATTTAAAAGTTTGGGAGTTTGAGGTCTTAAAATTACTTTTTTCATTCAGACTTCACAAACTCAGTTTAAGATGTTATTTTAAAATTCATCAATGTAGGAAGCTGCCAGGTGAGTACTATTCTTTATCAATACAATATGGCATCTATTTGTGCCTTATAGTCTTAGAGATTTGCCTGGGGACACTGAGAGGTTGGGTTACTCACCTGTGTCACAGAGCAGGGATTTGAATCAAATTTAGTTCTTTCTTTGGTTAATCTGCTCTATTGTACCTCTTCTCAACAAACTTTTGACTTTTTCTTTCCAAGAATTTTCTCTTATTATAAACTATTTCTTCATTCTTTTCAATCCATTCTAAACTCTATTAAAGATAATTTACCTTTCTTCTAGCATGTCTATTCCATTCTCAAGGTCTAGGCTATATTCAATGCATTGTCAATGGCCTTTTCTTTTCTCCCTATTATTCACCTTCTCACAATATTGCAATCTCTGGAAATGGCTTCTTTTTTGACTAGTTTATTTTCTTTATCATTGGAAAAAATATCAACATATTTCCTTTCCACTTAAAAATAAATTAAATCTTGCCACCAACTAAGCCTTTAAAACTAAAGTGTGGATGATTTTTCTCAAATATATTATTTATTTCTTCTTTAGAAAATATCTATTTTTTTAACATTTTGGAATCAACATTGGGAATGCAGCAAGAAAATGGAATATCTAAATGTTTTCCTTCCAGTTCTGCTTTCTTGCCTTTATCTTAAACTAGACTCCACTTATGTCCCATGACTCAGGATCTTAGAACTCATGGCCACTTGGCGCTTCCTGTGATGTAAATAGGTTCTGTAAAATATCTGAGCTTCTGACCAGGATAAAAATATGAGGGTCACCATTTCTTCTAGGAGTCCTATATTAGAATCTCCTGAGAAAGTCACTCCGCCTAAGGAATCAGTTTAGATTCAAATGGAGGCAACACTAGAGCCACATCACTGGAGATTATCTCAACATAACTCAGTAATAACATGGCAGATGGCAAGTATAGCAGACAAGCAGAGCCAGCCTTAGGCAGCCAGAACATGTGGCTGCCTATGTAGTGTGATTTTAGAAGGAATCAGAAAAGCTCTTTGAACATGGATGTCTTCCATACCCCTGTCACTCAAACTTTAAATTTTATAGTTTATAATAGATTCACTCCTTTAAGGCATTGTTCCTAGCAAAATCTGAAGGTCCCTCAGAAATATCCTTTGAGCCATTATCAGCTACTGACCCCACAGACAAGATTAGTTTATCAGATCCCTTCCAGATTGACAACTGAATAGGAGATACTTTTGAAAAGGGGAAGGAGGACAGGGTGGTCAAGAGCATGGCAGCATAAGGCTGAAGGAAATATTAGTCAGGCCTCAGTAGCATTAGAGCAACAGATGCCTATTGGAGAAGGAAAGAAGAGACCTCAAAGTTAGACTTTGCTAACTATAAGTGACAGTCAGTAAATCTTGGAATGTGAATGAGGGCAATAATCCAGTAGACCCTGAGCACAAAGTCATAAGGAAGTCTAAGGAAGCCAAGCTAAAAAGTCTGTGAAAGTAAAGTCAGTGCTTATTGCCTCTGAGGCTTTTAGAACTTTCTCTCAGCTGGCAGCTATGGATATGTGGGGGAGAAAGTGAGGATATCAGCAAAGAAAGGAATATTGTTGACTTTACCATCATGTCATACTTCTAGATTTCTTTGAATCTTTATCCATGGGCTCTTTTTAAATTTACATCAGCAAAATAAATGTTCAGTAATACATTTATGCTATTTAAACTTCTTTCATCCTTTAACAAGTAATTCTGGTGACATCCTCTCCATGAAGCTTTCTTTTTAATTCCAATGGCATACTACCCCTTGCCCCAAGGGATCTTTTCCCTTGAATGTCTTCTCATATTTTGCATGGACTTTTCATTTGCATCTATACTACTCATATAATAGTTGTTTATGTTAGTGCCTTTCCCACCTGTTAAATCAAGTGCCCTTAACCTTGGGGCCAGGGACTCTCAAGGTGTTCATGGATAAAATTCCAGAGGTCTGACTATGGACTGGAAAATACTATACCTTTATTTCAATATAATTCATTTTCTTCATTATCTATGGATTCTCTTTTATGCATTTAAAAAGATTTTTAAAAGGGGTCCAAAAGCTTCATCCGACTGCCAAAGGGATTCATGACACTAAAAAGGTTAAAATCCCTGAACTGGTTGGCATTATCCTTGAAATCATGACCTCTGTCAATCTTTGGGGCCTCAAAGAGCTTCACACAATGCTTTAAACACTATGAGAACTTGAACTATGAGAACTATGAGAATGCTTATTAAATTACATTGACATTAAGGATGTGAAATCCAAAGATGAAAAGAGAGGTACTGAACCTATCAAATGACCATACATGTTATAAATTGAGATGGAGGAAAAAAAGATTATTTATGCCTTGCATGGTCTTCAAAACGTGAGAGCTCTTGGGTAATGTCTATGGGATGTCAAACAATCTGGATGTCATGAAACACCAAGGGCCCAGATCATTTTCACTCATGTGACAAAGCTTGCCAAAGCTTACTGAGAGCCATGTTGTTGGCCTGTGCGAAGGACCTGGATTGTCCAAGTCTGATTTAACAGCCAGAAACATAGACTTAACTCAAAGAAAAAAGAAAAAAAAATTACCATTCCTAACTTCAATGCCTGGAGTATTAGCATACATCTATTGGGAAGACCTAAAGCCATTCAAAAGAAGAAGATAGTTTAAAAATGTAAAAGAAAAAAAAAAGAGTTTTGATATTCTAATGTCCCCATTTAGTTGCTGGAGGCAATTCATTTTCCCATGCATAGTATCTTGCACAGAGAGCAACATTATTGGAATAAAGTGTTCACTAAATTGTTATATCTATAATTCCACAGGATTGTTATTACTTTTATATTTCCTACTTCAATGCATTTAAAACATTTTTTTCTTATAGTCAACTCTATACTTGACTCCAAGAATTACTTTTTAAAGCACATACATCTTTCACACACGAGGGGTAAGGTGGTGATGGTGATTGTAGCTGTGGTGGTGGTGGTGGTGGTGTGTCTTGAACCTATTCAGGTTTTTAAGCAACTTGAATACAAAGACAGTTTCATTTTTGTCCTTGTATGAAAGATAAGGACAGTTAGGAGGAGGAACAGTGAATAAAGTGCCAGGCCTGGAGTCAAGAAGACCTAAGTTCAAATCTGGCATCAGACTCTTATTATCTGTGAGACCCTAGGCAAGTCACTTAATCCTTTTTTGCCTTGGTTTCCTTATCTGTCAAATAAATTGGAGAAGGCATTTCAGTATTTTTGCTAAGAAAATCCTAAATAGGGTCATGAAGAGTCTGATGAGACTGAAATAATGAAAGAACTTATCTTCTTAAAGATATCTGGGGATACTGAAAAAGAAGTTACATGACTTACCCAAGATCATCTAGTTGGCATGTATCAGAGGCAGCATTTGAACTCATGTCAATGTCAAGGAACGAAGTAAGGAGGGAGGAAGGAAAGGAGGAAGGAAGGGTAGGAAGAAGAAAGGAAGGAAGAGAGGGAGGAAGGGAAGAAGGAAGGGAAGAAGGAATAGAGGAAGGAAGAAAAGAAGGGAGGAAGAAAGGGAAGAAGGAAGAAAGGAAGGGAAGAAGGGAGGGAGGAAGGAAGGGAGGAGGGAATGAAGGGAGGAAGAAAGGGAGGAAAGGAGGAAGGGAGAAAGGAAGGGAGAAAGAAAGGAGGGATGGGAGAAAGGAAGAGAGGAAAGAAGGGAGGAAGGAAGGAAGGGAGGGAGGAAAGGAGGAAGGGAGAAAGGAAGGAAGGAAGTAAAGGCCTTTATCTGTTGCTTTATGTTGCCTATTAACCACAATCAGAGCATAGCTATTAAGGTTTGACCCATCACCAAGCATTTATTAAATATATACTATAAGTCCTGTGCTTAGGTGTTATGGGGGCTAGGAGAAACTTATAGGACACTATCTACCCTTCAGGGAATCTATGGACAATTCTATAGCTTTATCTACAATTTTAAGAGAATAATGGCTATAACTCAAATACTCCTTTTCCCCACACTGGAGCACTGTGGGGTTTTTTAGGTGTCAACTGGAAGGTTGTTAAATGACTCAGGAGATGAACTTCTGTTCTGATGGTGGCAAATTGGGACCTGTTCTAACTGTGCATTCTACTTGAGGCTTGTTGTCAGGAGACATTTGCAACAAAAGACGGTAATTAACTTTTTGACAGTGTGGTCATTGCAAACTGATCAACCTGTGCTTGTTGCTTCAGAAATAAAACACTGGCAGCCAATATACCTTTTTATTTCTGATCATAATTACCTATATTTACAGAGCTTTTGACTGCTGGTAAGTAGCAGCCCACTAAGAAGGGGCAGGAAATAGAATGGGTATGAGAGAAGGGATGAACATCCCCAATGCCCTGACCATCAGCCTCAATATTAATTAATCTAATTTAACATTTAATCTAATGTAATCTAATTAATCTAAATGAACAATTCTTTTGCAATGTTTCAAATATCCAGCTTTGCTTTGATGAATGCTAAAATAACTAACATCATTTCTCCATTTTCAGCTGGACAGATTAGATTTTATAGGTGAAAGTTAGATAGTACTTTATGATTTGCAAAGCATTCACATGTATGCAAGATCTGTCTCACTTGATCCTTACACAGAGATGTTTTTGGAAGTACATACTATTATAAAAGTGAGCACCATCTTATAAATGAAGAAACTTGGGTTCAGATGACTTGGCTTGGGTGACTTGCCCAGGATCACACAGCTAATCTTGCCCAGTACTGTATTAGCTCTTACTCTAAACTGCTTCTAAATAATATCTTTAGTCTAATAAACACAGGGGAGAAAGTAATTGAAATTTGTTTCAAGATAAATTGACCATAAATCTGGTTTGAATTTGTACAGACCAAGTCATGCTTGATGGATTGAGTTCTTGATTTTAAATTCAGATAAGTATCATGCCAGGGGCAGCTAGGTGTGCAGTAGATAGAGTTCTAGGCCTGGAGTCAAGAAGATTTGTCTTTCTAAATTCAACTCTGGCCTCAGAGACTTATTAGGTGTGTGACCTTAGGCAAGTCATTCAAACCTTCTTGCCTCAGGTTCCTAATCTATCAAATGAGTTGGAGAAGGAAAAGAAAAACCATTCTAGTATTTTTTGCCAAGAAAACCTCAAATGGAGTCACAAGGAGTCAGACAGGACTAAAAACAACTGACCAAAAAATTATCATGTCAACACAATGAGGGACCTCTTTTCAAAAGAAAAGAAAAGAGTAAACATCTTCTGTTATATTAACTCTAGCTAAAACTGTCAAAAGAATAATCTGAAATCACAATCCTCATATATCTCACAACCTAGTCAAGAAACATAGTCACAAAAGAAATAAACTTTATAAGTCACTTCCACAAAAGCCAGCAAAAGGAAAAAAGCATTGTGATGTATTTCTGAAATAATTTTGGACTCCAGTTTTTCAGAGTATTTTGGAGCCAGCCATTATGACTCGAGGGACGTCAGGATTTGGGCTATTTTAGAGGGCAGTTCTGCTGTTATTGGTGCCTATTACTATAAAAGTCAAAGAGATACATATTCATAGGATGGAGGGGTACTCGTTATCTTGGAATAACACCCTTCTTAACAGAAAAACACATATTCTTTGAAATCCCAATGCACTTATTGTCTATATCTCACACTGTAATATAGATGCTTACTCATATCTTGCTTTGTATCATTACCTAACTATCCAATGATTGTCCAGACAGTAAGTCTTTGAGGTTGAAGATAATGACTTCTAGTATAATGTTCAACATCAAGTCCAGGCATCCCTTCCACATCATAACTTTCCCCAATATGGTTTCTATATATTAGAATCCAAACAAGAATTTTTGGGGGGTTTGGGGGATTTTTATAGACAAGACGACAAGCAAAGGCCAGGTGATGATGCAGAAAAAAGGTCAGAAATTCAGAATTGCAAAAAATATGTGTATAGTAATGAATAAGATCAACTTTTAATACTGTAAATATCCAGAGTTTTTTTTTAATGTTAAAATAACTAAAAAAGTTGTGAACCATTCTGAACAGCTATTTAGAATTATGCCCAAAGAAATGTAAAACTGTATGTACCCTTTGACTCAGCATTACCACTATTAGGTCTCTAGCCCAAAAAGATTAGAAAAAAGGATGAAAGCATTTGTTTGTACAAAAATATTTATATTAGCTCTTTTGGTGGTGGCAAAGAATTAGAAACTGAGGGGATGCCCATCAATGGAGCAATAGTTGAACAAGTTGTGGTATGTGATTGTAAAGGAATACCACTGTGCTATAAGAAATGATGTGAAGGATGATTTGAGAAAAAATCTGGAGAGACCTACATGCACTGATGCAAAGTGAAGGTAGTAGAACCAGGAAAACATTTTACACTATGACAGCAATATTATGTGCTGAATATTTATGAGTGAATTAGCCATTCCTAGCAATAAAGTGATCCAAGAAAATCCTCAAGGATTCATGATGGAAAATGCCATCCACCTCTAGAGAAAAAACTGATGGCATCTGAATGCTGTTTGTGACATACTACATTTCACATATGTCTTCACTTTGTTTGCTTGTGTTCTCTTTTCCAAAAGGAGTAATATGGAAAGATATTTTACACGTGTAAAATCTATATCAGATTGCTTGGTCACTCAGGGAGGGAGGAAGAAGAAAAGGACAGAGGAAAGGTGACTTTCTTAAAAGAAAACTTAAAGAAAATGAAGGTCAAAATTGTTTTTTCATGTAATTGAATTAAAAATAAAGTATTAGTAAATTAATAAAAAAATAAGTAAAAAGTTAGTTAATGAAAATTATGTAAAAATGAAAACATTTTACATGGATTTTCCAAATTGCAGGGTCATAGCATTCCTGTCCCCCATGATCTAGAATGGATACCTATAGTTGATTAGTAAATATTTGGGCTATTTTAACTTTTGATATTTTTTTCAATATTGCAATTATTTTGCACACACATATCAAATTCTTTCTTATAGCAAAATGAAACACTTCAAGTAAAATCTACTAATCAAACAAAGGATGGAACAGTTTGCTCCCTTAGTAACTCTCTTCCTCTATCATAAAACATCTATTTTTTCTCCCTAATCTTTCTTCTCTTTTCTATCTTCTACTGCACCTTTATCTTCTACTGTCCCTTTCCTGAAGTTCCGTCTCCCATATGGAATTCTCTATTGCAGCCTAGAAATTTGATGTTTCCAGGCTGATGTGCATCTCCTTGTCTCTAACTTCAGGGATAGGAAACAAACTAGATATACCTGAGCTGAAGTCTGTCTTTTCCTATATAACATCTATGCTTATTTGACCTCTAGATTGTTAACATCCTTGAGCTGAGTGAACTATCTTGCCCTTAGAAATTCCTGAGTTTCTCTGAAGCTTGGACTCAGGTGAATCCCAGGGAGATTTTGGTGTAATAATGAACCAGGTTCCAGGAATAATCTTTTATTAGATGATTATCTTTATGGTGTGGTGCAGTGGATGGAGTGCCATGTCTGAAGGCAGAAGGACTCGTGCCCTTGAGTTCAAAACTAGCTTTAGACACTTATTACCTGTGTGACCCTGGACAAGTCACTTAATCCTGTTTGCCTCAGTTTCCTCATATGTAAAATGAGCTGGAAAAGAAAGCAGCAAACCATTTCTGTATCTTACCAAACAAAACAAAACAAAACCCACAAACCCAAATGGGGTCACTTAAGAGTTAGACATGACTGAAAGGACTCAACAAAAAGAAAGATGTTTATGGATGCCCTCTTCTTTTATGTTTAGAAGATCATTGTGTCCAGATTTTTCTGGCTATATCCATTTCCTACCCTTCCCTGTTTTTTTGGAGATGTTAGTCTTAGCACCAGTGTAAGAGGGTTCCTAGATTTCAGTAGTTTGAAGGTGCCAGTTCTGGTTCCATTGTAAGGAGCTTAAAGGTCAAACTATTTTTATACCTTTAATGTCACTCTCCTTTAGTACTTTGGGTATTTCTGCTTAAGCTGTATGGGTCTCCCCCCCCACCCCCCAGCCTTCTCTTAAACAAGAAAAATAAACAGAACTATTGTTTTGGGCACTCACTGATTCATCTAATTCTCTCACAAAGTCCTTTTAGTCCTAGCAACACATCTTGACAATTCCAAAGACTTTTAAAACTGGAGAATGTCTTAAAGATTGTCTAATCTAATCTCCCTCACTTCATAGATGAGGAAACTGAAGTCCTAAGAAGGAAAGCAACTAACAAGATATAATAGAGTTTGCCTGTAGCAAGTCTCAGAACTCTCTAACCATACTGTGTTTTTTGTTTCTGTTTTTTTAACTACAGACTACTTCTTCTTCCTTTACCTGGAATTATCCTCTATTCTTTCTCAGAACAGAACAATTAGCCAACCTTTTCCATATTCCCACAAATTATTCAAGGCTTCTAATGTGGCCTGAGGAGAATTGAGAGAAGCTCAAGTAGACATTGAAGAGGGGCAGCTAGGTGGAATAATGGATAGAGCATCAGGCCAAATGCCAAAAGGACCTGGGTTCAAATTTGACTTAATATACTTCCTGATTGGGCAAGTCACTTGACCCTGTTTACTTAGCCCTTCTGTCTCAGGGTTGTTGTAAGGACAGAAAATAAGGGTTTTAAAAACTAGTCAGTGAACAAAACAAACAAAAAAGGAAAGTATTATCCCACCTCAGAATATCTTCTCTCATAAAAAGTCACATTTAAATAGAACTTAGCTCATAAAACATATTTATTCACAACCTTATAGATTAAGAAAATTTTAAATTTCATTTTATACATGAAGAAACTGGAACTCAGTAGGGTTAAATGGCCTTCCCAGGGTCACATAGTTAGCCAGTGTTAAAGCTAGGACTCAAACCAATGTCTTCTGATTGTCTTTCTACTACCTCACTGAGTCCTAAAATACTTTACTTCAAAGGGCTAATTGCAGGAAGGTGATGATTCTCCAATTCTGGCTCTAATGTTAATCACCTGATAGCCAGACAGACTTTTGTCTTCTCTCTTTTAGCAAAGGAAGGTTCCTCTCTTTCCTCACCAATGCAGAAAACTTGATGAATCATCACTACCATCTCCATCTCCCAATCCCCATACAAGGTATAAATAGCTGGTGCTACTTTAGGTTTAAGGTACTCTCCCCAAAGGAAGTTGTTCTTCCCTCTTCCCCACCATAGAGAACTTAGGAAGATTTTCCTACTAGAAAAAAACAAGCCACAAGATGTATAATAGCAGGTACTGTTTTGGGACTGTTTGTTATTTCTTCCTTTGGCTTAGCACATTTTACTTCCTTAATTTTTTACATTGTACTTAATTTATTGAATTTTATTGAAAACCATGTGACCTTGGGCATGTTACTTAACTTCTTTGGAAGTCAGTTACCTTCTTGGTAAAATGTTTTAGAATTCTCTCAACTCTGAGATTTCTATGATTCTGAGCTTAGAAAGCCTTTGAAAACCTAAAGGAATAAAGTGATAAATCGTGTTTACCAGGAAAGTGTGGCAGAGATATTTAAAGGCAAAGTCTGTATTTTCAGGGAAGCTCAAATTCTGTCATGTAGATGGTTGAGACCCAATTGGTTGTCCCATTCTATTATATATATATATATATACATATATATATAATCCTTTTAAAGGATGACTCCAGGGCTGATTCCCAGTTACATTTCTTTGGTCCTGATGCAAAGAAATTAAAATAAGGAAAACAGACTGGCCAACAGCCAAACCAGTAGCAGAAGTATATCACCATCATTCAAGAGAGAAAGTAAGAATGGTGACTAACAGGTTAATTTGTGCCTTGGGAGTTTACTTTCCAAATGTACCTCCTGGGGGATAGAGCAGCCCTGAATGCAACTTCCCTCTCCTTTGCTCCTTTGCCTATATTCTTATTAAGGATTCACTGACTGATGGAGAATACGGATCACGAGCCTTCTTCTACATAGTGCCCCTCAGCCTTCAGGCCTGCTGGCTGCCTGAACACAGGCAGGCTAGCTGCCAAGACCCAAAGCAGGCACTCTCTTCACATTTCCATCCCATTTCAGTACCTGCAGAGTTCCCACTGCCAAAAGACATTTTCTTACAGTTTTTATTTTTTTCCCCAGAGTTCACTTTTATTCTCTGTGCATATGGAATCACTTGTCACTCTTTCCCCAGCTCCTTATAAAGCCTCCTCTGTATAGATACTCAGTACAAGGCAGGGTACTAGCAACTGAGAAGACTGGCACTGGAGGCAAGTCTAAGGAACAGCTCCTGGAGAGATGAAAGCAGAAAGTCCAGCAAGCCTTCAATAGGATTTTTAAAAGCACCATGCAATGTCTTGGCATTCCATCTGCTTAAAACTGTCACAAGCTCATTGCCATTCACAGGCTTTTTTTCTCCTTACAGTCTGGTCAAAGATGTAGACTGTTAATAGTCCAGCCTCCATAGTCAATGTGGGAGCAGAATGACCTCTATGAGTCATCTCTGATTTTTCCCTGTCATATGCGATCAGTTCACAGGTCTTGATGACTGTACTTCCCCAGGATGTCTCTTAACCTGTCCCCTTCCTTTTCTTAGGCTGCCACCACTCTAGAGCACCTGTGCTAATGCACAAATGCCCTCCTACCTGCTCGCCTGAACTCCTACTTCTAATATTGCCTCGACTTTTAAAATCAGTTTTATTAGTAGAAAAAGAAGAGATCTAGAATTTGAAGAGCTATTCTCAAGTTCTCAGTCTTGTTTAGTTACTTTTCAGTCTTGTCTGATTCTTCATGACTCCATATTCCTTGGCCATGCTAGTTAAAAAATAACTGACAAATAAAAACAAGCATGACATAGTTTTATATATACATATATCTTCTTGTCAAAGATGCCTTATCTAATGCAGGGAGGGGAGGGAAGGAAGGTGATAGCATGGGGATTTTAATGGAACTTACAAATAAAAAAATTAAAAAATTTTTAAAGAAAAAAGCTGGAACAGTGATGGATATTTTGGAATTTCCATCTCTCTGGAGATTTAACATGTAATCCTTCTTAGCTAATTGACTTTTCAAGAGGTTTATAGGTTCAAAGGGTGGAATTAACCTTCTGCATAGGTGAAATAAGCATCCATCTACATATACAATGATCTATGTGATTTATCTATAATTTAAGATGAAGTAATCAGCAAACTGAAGATGTATTATGTTTTTATCACTAGACTAGACGGGACATATTCACTTCCCTGACCTCATGGAATCTGCAGTTTGTTTAGTGTATCACAAGACTAAAAATATACATGAAGCAGAGAACATCACAAGAAAATATATAGTCAAAGTCAAAAATGAATGGCATAGAGATTAAGGGTCTCAGGGGATAAGCAAGTCCATTAAAAAGCTCCAGTGCTGCAAGACACCTTTCTGGAGGAGATGAAATTTGACTTGATCTTTAAAGATGAGGCTAGAAAGGTAGGCAGAATAGACAGAAAATGGGAAAGATGGCATTTCAGATGGGACACTAATATGACAGAAATTGTGGGGGCAGAAATAACTATTATTCATGGGCCAATGAATTTGTCTACCCAGAGTTTAGAAATAACCCATCTCTTCTAAAATCTCTTCTTCACTGATTTACAATAATACTACACTTCCACTTCTACCAAATTCTAATTATCAGGGATATTTCTATTGAAAGACAATGAATAATCTATCTGAATGAGTCCTCAGGTGACTTGAACTTTTTCTTCCAACTTTTCTTCTGATAGCTCCATTGAAGACATCTACTTTTGCCACCCAAGCAAACTCAGCAGCTGAAACCATTTTCTTTTAAGAGTTTGGTACTAAATATATTAAAGTAATTCTCTTAGCCCCTGGACAAGAAGCCATTAGACATGGGCGATTACTTGCATTATCATTGCATTAGTGAATCATTATGACAAATAAAAGTTCTAATCAGCATGAACATGTATAAAGTGCAGTGATATGAATCTGCCAGCCAAGAATGTTGGAAACATCCACATCAACTACCGTGAGTAACAATTCTGAACCAAATAAGGTTAAAACATGAAGAAGTTTGGTTACAAATCAGAATCAGGGCCACCAGCCTATTATAACTTCCTATTTTTAAGTGAAGTTTAAATCCTCATCTTCCTCATTTCCCCGAATTTTGCCTTCCCTTTGTTTTAATTCCATTTATAGGCTGGGAATAGAAAGTCAAATTAAGAATCACTAGTCCCCACAATGTTTCCTTTCAAGACAAGTCATAAGCATGTGTTGGCATCCCCCATTTTTAGCCATTATTAAAAATGATGGGGAAGTGGGCACCCCCAACATTTGTCACAGCACTAGAAATTCCATCATTGGTCCTTTTGGTTTAAGGTGGTTGCCGTAGAAGCCCTGGAAAAAGATTTATGGGGAACATTTGACTACATTGTAGATGCAGTACACAATTCCACATAAATTCATTTTCTAAGAACTGAGTTTCCTTTGAAATAATTATATGTCCCTTTGCTTCAAGAATAACCTTTAAAGGGGAGGAAAATGCTTTCTCCTTTTCTTCAATATGGTGCATATGTCCACAAAAACCCTTTTATTTCATTTTCCAAAAATGCAGAGCTTCTTTCTTTAGCTGTGTGTGTACCTACCTACCTAACACTCACAGCATTCAGTAATATCCCAGTGACTGTTTGCTGAGCTTTCTCTATTTTCCTAATATTCTTACCATAATAAAGCAGCCTGAACTATGTACAGCATCTTAACTACTTCACTCATTTCTCTAACAATGAAACCATTCCTTCTTGCAGTACACTCAGCAACTTTGGGGAGTTCTCAGTTATTGTAGGTTATTATATGCTTAGTTGAACTTATTAAATTCTACTTGTCTTCAGGTTTGTTTGTTTTCATTTTGTATAATGGATTCTATGGTTCTTCATAAATATTTTACTAAAATGGAAGAAACCACGGGCTATGGAAGTAGTTGGCAATGACTTAGGATGTAGGAAAATGCTTGATTAAGTGTCACCTTGATATCCCCAGAGTCTCTTGGGATATGCATGGACAACTGGATTATAGATTATTGATTTGTAGATAGAAAAAAAAACTTTACAGGTCATTTATTCCAACTCTCTATGGATCAGAAAACTGAGGTTTCTAGAGATAAAATGACTTGTTCAGGGTTACATAGATCATAAATTATAAGAATCAAGATTAGAACCCAGGTCTTGTGACTCTAAATCCAGTACTCTTACCTTTCATAAGACCCTCTTTTGGCCACTATATGTACTTATAGCCAACTTCTTAGGCTAGCAGGTAGGCTGAGCTTCCTGAATTAACTGTGACTTAAAACAAGCAGGTTTTGGCTAGCCCTGGGACATCTTACTTAGACAACATTTTCATTGAAGGCAGAAATGTTAGACTAGGATCTGATCCTTTTAGGAGGAATATGTTAGAAGTAAAAAAAATGGTCCTGGAAATGATTTTCTTTTAACTTTAAAAATATTTCTAAGGCAGTAAAATCCCCTGGAATCCTTCCTGGAGGTTAGTGGAGAAGACTGAGCAAACAAAGCAGATAAGAATCAATCAAAATTATTCTAATAAGACAGTAATTTGAAAAAATCAGTAATTTTACATCGAAATAAGTGATGTCCTTATGGATAATTAGATGCATGGAAGCAATGCTACTTTTGAACAAAGTTTGAGGTGGTGTAAGGTATGGTACTTCACCTTGGAAACTGCCTTCACAGAATATTCTAATATTATTCAGAAGAGACAAATCTTAGGGTCTTAGATAGTATTTAGAACCAAAATGGAGAATCTAGTCAAATCCCCTTTTTTTCCAGATTAAATTAATTGAGGTTCAGTGAAATAATGTGACTTGCTCCATAGCCAAGCCACTTCTCTTCCCTTGATGTTTATCCCAGTCCTTCCTGAGATGCAGTCCCCTGGGGAACCATGAGATGCAAGAGGATCAGCAAATCTGTATGCGTACCAAAAAATGTCACTTTGATCTCCATTTAGCTTCAACAAAATATGCAGCATGACTCAGTATAATAAATGAGCAGACATACCTTCAGTAGACTGAATAAGTAAAATGTCTTACACTATTATTATAGTAATGGATTATTATTTTTCAGATGTACACAGATGCTGACATTAATGAAATGTAAAAATGTAAATTCATTTAAAACATAACTGAATTCATAGTGGCTTGTTAGCAAATATTTGTAATCAATGGTTACTAATTGGACAATTATTAAAATATGTAGAAGGTCCTCATATTCCAAAATAGTGAGTACTATTGATGTATAACATAAAACTTGGTTTAGTCCCTGGTATTGTCATATACCTGCTTTCTCTATCCATTACTAACTCTAGTATCTGGTTCAAAATTTATGTCTCCAACCTAATCATTGCCTTTGTGATTTTGATATTCATATTGATTATCCTTATAACAACCTTGTCTCTTAGTTCAATGACTTTACCATATCTCATATCTTCCATCTCTGCTATACCTCAGCTACTAATGAGGTAGTAACATCTTTGTCATCTTTTCCTTTCCTTCCAAAACTACTCCACTTTCAAGTTGAAAAACTTGGAAAGTTTCCTTTCTCATATCAATCTTCCATCCTTCCATTTCTCACTAGCCCATTCCTCCTGAATCTGATTCTTTACCTTTATAATGACTTTTAATCTCTTTATCCTTCTCTATTCTTCTAGTCCAGCTTTGGCAAAGTATTGGTACATATGCCCTGCTCTGTTCCCCCTCTTCCCAGTGCCCAAGGACATTTCTGCATGCCCTTCCCCTCTGTCCAGCTGCCCAAAGCGAGCACTTCCTCCCTGTACTCTCTGGGGTAATGCTGGGGTTTGTGGTGTGTGGTGGTGTGGCATTCAGGCAGTTTAAGGTTGCATTTTGAGCATGCAAACTTGAAAACCTTCACCAATGCTGTTCGAGTCCATTATCTAGATTCTGGTTTCATACAGCTTCCTTCAAAGCTTTCATTCTATTGCAGTGGTTCTCAACCTCTCAATTTGTAGCAATGAGAATATACAATGCATATCAGGTATTTACTTTCTGAATCATAACTGTAGCAAAATTATAGTTTTGAAGTAGCCACCAAAATAATTTTTTGGTTTGGGGTCACTGCAACATGAGGAACTGTATTGTGGGGTCACGGCATTAGAAACATTGAGAACCACTGCTCTATTGTCCATCATTTCACAAGTTGCTGTGAATTTAATTCCCTGCCCCCTTATTCTTACTGCACTACCAACTGTAATCCTGGCTTCTCCCTATTCACCATCAATGTTATTCTATATCAGCCTCCTACCTGGGCCAGTAACTTAGCATTATTTGATGAGGATGTTATAAAACTATTAGGGTCAAATTCCAACTAGCCCCGTCTCAATGAGTGGCCATTCTTTCTCTAATCTCTAATTGACTTTCCATTATAATCCCCATAATATCTTTTCCAGACATTCTTCTCTCTCTTCCAGCCCTGATCCCTATTTCCAGCTCTATCTTTGAGCAGAAAACTTTATATCCTGATTTCCTGAGAATACCAAAGGAGGATGAGATGGTCTTTCTTGTCAAGGATAAGATTTCTCTTTGTGACTCTGATATCATCTTCTCCCAAATCTGGAACCTCTCTCCACTGATCATTTTTTTCTTTTTTGTTTCATTCATATTTTATCTCTCCCTTTCCACTTGATCTTCATTTCCTACAAACTCATTGATATCTCCATTATGCTTAAAAAAAGAAAAAAGAATCTCACATACTTTGTCCCTGACAAGAAAGTAACATCCTAGATATTCGCTTTCCTAAACTGCTAGCCTTGTAGAAGTAGAAGCCTTTACTACTTTAACGCCCACTCACTGTTCAACTCTTGATATGTAGTTTCCATTATCACCACTCTGTGGAAACTTTACAAGGTATCCAATGGCCTTTAAGTTACCAAATAAAATTGTTTCTTTAGTTTTCATCTTCCTTAACCACTCTGTAATGCATGATACTAATGAATATCTCCATTTTGATAGGCTCTTTTTCATTGGCTAGTGTGACAAAGTAATATCTTGGTTCTCCTGTCTTTTTGAGCACTTCTGAATCTTCTTTGACAGTTTATCTTTCACTTGATCCCTAAGAGTGTCCCTCAAGACTCAGTTATTTGTCTTCTCCCTTTTTTTTCCTACAGCATCTTTCTGGTGAATCTTACCTATTCCAAAGGTTTTATATGATTACTCACTATACAGGTGACTCACAAATCAATCCTCAGTTTCTTCCCTGAGCTTCAACCCTATCTTTCTAATTTTTTTTCAATACTCCACTTAGATGTCCTGATGCCACCTCAAATTTATGACCCAAATTGACACAGCATCTGTCCTTCCAAAGACGAACATTTTTGTGTTTTTCTGTTCATGAAATCATCATTTTCTCTCAATTATTCAGGACTGAAATCTTTAGGCCATTTTTTACTTTTCCATCTCCCTCAAATCATACATTTAATCAGTTGTCAATCCTTATTGATTCCACCTCAACAATATTATAACAGAGTAAGTAACTGGACATCACCCTCAATCTCTTATTTCACACAAATGCCAAAATGATCCGAAAAAACTTGCCTTAGAGAAAAGTTGCAAACAAACAAATCCAGTGCTCGAATGTGTGATTCTTTAAGTACTATGGAGGTCAGAAGAAGGGTGAGATCTCTTAGAGATAGAGTGGGGGAGCTTTTAAGAGAATCTTGACATTAAACTGACTTTTTAGTGACATAAGCATTTCCCAGACTGTATTCTGCAGATTCTTGGTGTTTTACACGATGAGAATAGGGGGCATTATAGGAAAATGTCAATGCTTGCTATATTTTTCCCTTTATAATATTAAATACAAAATTATGCATGTATAAAACACTCATTATGCTTGACATTTTGGTGGAAATGAAAATAGACCTAATTTCTTATCTTTTATTTCCAAATTTCTGTAGCCAACCTTTAACCCATAGGAATTCCATCTCTTTAAGCTCCCTTGCTCTGTATTTATAGATTCTGTCAACATATTTCTTGACCCAAAGAGTTCTGTGGCCAAATTAAGATAGGAAATGCTACAGTATAATATCCTTTCCTATCTATCTTCAGAAACATTAGTGAAAGTATTCATTTCAGAAAAAAAAAAAGATCCATTTCTGTAGCAGTCGTAAGGGAAATTTGTTGATGAACATCCAGTCCCTCAATTGGTAATTTTGTTGTTGCAACTGCCTTTCATGTGGAATAGAAGGCTCTCCTGGGTGTTTCCCTCAGATGTCTAAGACTGAGAATAGAGAAGATGGTCCTGTTCATTTTATCTGGCTGGAGCATAGGGGAGCATGTAGGTACTCAAAAGACATCTATTAACTTGTCAGTTATGCTCAAATTTGCCTTAAAACTACGTCATTAACTGACAGACAACACAAAAGCATTTTGGAAGGACCGGCAGCAAGCTAATTAGCAGCATGCCAGCAAAACTCTCTAACTCGTTAAGAAAGCAAGAATCACAACATGTCCTTCCTGAAAATTTATTTTAGTGATTCCAAGTAAAGAAGTGATCAGCAGTTCATTATCAGAGCATCAGCTCCCACACAAATGACTAGACATGCTGCCTCTTAGTGGAACCCAATCCACATGAAGAAGGGTTATTATTACCTACCACCGCGGAGAGACAAGAGTGACAATCTGAGAAGACACAGATAAATCTGGTCACTAAGACCATTAGGCTGGGAGATCAACTTCTCTCTCTTAAGAAGTGCTTGATGAGAATAAAATGACAGCACATAGCAACAAGATATAATAGCTGATCTTACTTAATAAATTTTATCCTTCTTTATTGACAGGAAATATTTTGGGTGGCTTTATTAGTATGATCTCTTACTTTATCATACCAGCTGCTTTTTTATCTATTGCATCTTTTGGTCCTTAGTGTAGTAATTAGGACATATAACAGTGCCCCTGCTCCATATCCTAATTTACTAGAAAAGGAAACAGGAGGGCTCTCAGAGACAAAGAAATGAATTGCCTTGAGACACATAGATACTGACAGATCTATGATTCAAACCCAGGTATTCTGACTCCAACCTAAACTCTATTCAACTAATTGCATTAAGGTATATCAATATTTACCTAAATCTCTTGGAGTAGGAGGAAATTCCAAGATAAATAGCAGCATAGGAATATACATTGCTATAAAGTTTACCAAAACACTTTGTCTCATTTGATATATACAACAATCCTTTGAAGTAGAGAGTGTAATTCATTTCAATTTAACAAACATTTAAGTTTCTTCTATCTACTGCTAAACTTTATATTAGGGTTTGGGGAATTTTTTAAGGTCAGGGGTGTCATGGTTAGTCAGGATCGATTATTTAATCAACACAGAAAACATCCTCCCCAGAAACTTTCCCTGCTAAAGGAATATTGATACCTCTTCTCTCCTTTCAGCAGTTTGTAGTCTAAAGAAACGGTCTGCCACATGTTAAACCCAGTGGAATTGCACGTCAGACACAGGAGGGGGGTGGAGAGAGGGCAGGGAAAGAACATGAGTCTTGTAACCATGGAAAATATTCTAAATCATTTAATTAAATAAAATTTTCAAAAAAAAAAAAGAAACCGTCTGGGACATTAAGGAATTAAGTGACCCACTCAAGGTCACACCCACAGTCTGTATCAATAGGAGAAAAACCATTGGTTTGCCTGTCTTTAAGAAATAAACATGTCCATTGTGTCCTTCTTCCTTTTTAGCTAGGAATATAAAGTGTTCATTTCCCAGTATATAACATATACATGGATAAGTAAATATACTGTAAACTGAGCAGGGATAGAGCCTGCTTAAAGTTGGTGGACCACAGAAAGGTCTCTTTAAGAGATGACCCTTGAGTAAATCTTGAAGGAAATTCAGAGTTTTGGAAGGCAGAGATAAAAAAATAAAAAAAAAATTAAAAAGGAATGTCTTCTAGATATCATACCCAGTCAGGAGGTAAAACATCGAATACTTAAAGTATTACCATCCCATTTTACAGGTTTGTATATTATATGAGTTCCCTTAAGTTACATGACTCATTTGTAGCTGGCTGGCAAAGCCAGGATTAGAATCTTGGATTAGAAGAGGCAGCTAGATGGTACAGTGGCTAAAGCTCTGGGCCTGGAGGCAGGAACACCTGAGTGCAAAAGTGACCTCAGATACTTAATAGCTGTGGAATCTTGGGCACATTACTTAGCCTCTGTTTGCCTTCATTTTCTCAAATGTAAAATGGGGATTATAATACCACCCACCTCCCTGGACTGCTGTAATTAGTTAGCACAGTGCCGATAGCAGGCAAATGTTTGTTCATTCCCTCTTCCTCTTCCCCCTAGAAATGAAGTGGTAGGATTTTGAGTTTTAGTGCTCTTTTTGAATACATGGTCTTATTCCATCATGTTGCTGCTGTTATCTTCATTTCTGCAATAAACAACACCTATTAATCATAATGGACTCCATACCAGCCAGGTATGTCCTTTGATTATGAAGAATGATTGAAGTAGAAGGCTTGCTTTAAGAAATCCAAAATTCTGATTCTGGCAATTAGCTACTAGCATAACAATGCATCTAAGCATCTCTGCTTTTATTTTTCTCTCGTTAGGCTCCAATTTTAATTGATCTTTCGAGTATTTCATTTTTTTCTACATAAATATTTCCCTTTGGTGCAGAGTGCCTTGTCCCTGCTTACTGTTCAGAAGCACTGCTTTCTAAGCTACCCAATAAGATGACATCTAGAATTGCACCCTGATTCAAACACAGCATCTTCTCAGTTAGCAAAGTTTAATTCAGCAAATAATTGCGAAGCACTGGTGTGTGCCAACAGTAAAATATGGTCAAGAAAACATTATGTAAAAAATAAATCGCCATTGTATACAGGGATTATAGGATCAGTGATTTAGAACTAGAAGGGTCTGGAGAGGCCAGCTAGTCCAACCTCTTCATTTTATAGATCTTTTCTCAGATTATCCTGGAAGGGTTAAGTAACTTGCCCGCCATCACCCATGTGCTAAAATAGCAAAGATAAGATTAAGTCCAGGAGCTTTGACTTTAAAATCAGTGCTCTTTTCACTATACAATGCTGTGTCTAAATGTGAACTTGTAGTATTTCCATTATATTATGATTATTTATATATTATATTAATGATATTATTACTATTAATTTGATATTATAGATTATATTAATAAACTTATGGATTCTATTATATAATTCATATTTTAAGAATTGTCATTGATTATAATTAATTATATATAACAAATAATTATTTTATATAATGCATAATATATAATTATAGGTAATGTTAATTCTACTATTATTGTCATTACTGTCACCACTGATAAACTCAAATGCATGTGATTTCATTAGCATGTATATTCTTTACATAATTTAATAAACCATCAAGATCTCATTACTGCTACTAATAATGATCACATATAAAAACTATAGATTATTCATTTTTAAGAAATGAAAATGAAATATATAAATCATTATAACTCCTATAGATAGTATATTTTATATCATAGGACCCATTCGGGAACAGGTTGGTGGGGAACAGTGCAATAAAGTCAGAAGACTATTAAATTAGGAATTGCACACCATACCCTTTAATAGTCATGGGACCTTGGATGAGTCCATTAAGATCACCTAGGCTCAGTTTTTTCATCTGTAAATGGGGATAATAATACTTGCAGTCTTTTAAGAGTTTAGTAGGAAAATGAAGGTTTACGGAGGTCAGATGCATGAGACCTGCAGAGAAAGATTCTGGAATGCTGGAAGGAAGGGTTATGCTAGAATTGAGCAGCAGTGGCTGTCTCTCTCTGGATATACTTTGGGGAGAGGGGCTGCCTGTCCTGAGGTTGCTGATCCTATCCTTCTTTCCTATCCTGCTTGCTGTCCTTGTTGTTGCTGTGTTTGGGAGAAGAATCCTGTGATCCTGCACTGTCAGTAAGCTGAGGTCTGGGCCCATTTGGACCTTGGACCTACCCTGGGGCCATGCCAAATCTGTCATCTCTAGTAATAACCAAGAAAGGGGTTTAGTCCAGGTCATTTAGAACAGGGACTGGGTTTATAGATTAGAGAGGAGAGGTACTCTGTTAAATCTCTGAAGACCCTCGGCAAGGAGGTTTAGATCTGGGTTTTGTAGTTAGTGAATTAGTGACAGGGATTCCCCACACCCTTCATACCTCTGTCTCTGGAAATAAACTACACCTTCCATTTACCATATCCAACTCTGTGACTGAGTAAATCTGCATGCTGGTCCCAGATCAGGCTCTGGCCTGGTCAGGGCTAACTGTTAGACCCTTGAACCCATACTTGGAAACCCTGATCCTGTCCCAAAGTAATCCATTGATATCCAATCTGAACCTACTGCCCCAAACCTCCCTATTACAATTCCTAGTCTCACAAGGTTGCTGGGCATATCAAAGGAGACAAAACATGAGGTACCTTGTAGGGCTATGCAAAAGTGATCTATTAAATTTATTTTATGTTTAATTCAATAAATTCACAAATCTGGGATTGTATTGAAAGGAAAACAAATTTGTGAAATCACTAAATTAGATTGGTTGGGGAAAAAAATTCTTGGCGGTGTTTTATATGATAGATCTTATTTTAATGAAGACTATTACCTTTTCCCTTTTCAGTTAATCCAAGTACAAGACAGGCAGTAAGAGTTCTGCAAAAGAAGGGAGGACTGTGGCTCTTACCAGCTATGACAAAAGCTCCTTCTATGGCAGACAAATCTCGAAATCAAGAGTTTGAAGAAGCCCCTGGCCCAAGGTGAGCTCTACAAGGAACAGATTCTGAGGGGAAGCTAATTGCCATCTCTTTCAGTAATGCTTCTTCTCACTAATGTGGTAATCACCATGGGGTGATAAACTGTCTTTATTAGCAGTTCATAGACAGCTGCTCCATTCAGAGTTCAGAGTCTTTCTCTCCAGTTATTAACATCGTTACTCTTGGTCAGACAGACATATTCCTCAGAATGCCCTTGTGATGCTATCTTAAACATGGAATCAAGATCATCCTCAAATCTGTATCTCCTCCCCTTAGACAATAGGTGACTTTTTGTTAATTTAACTCAATGTTTAAAGATGATAAGGATTTTTAAGTGCCCTAAATCTATAAAGAATGAACATATCACTAATGAGCAATAAAACTTTAGGCTGTACCTTAAGTCAAATCCTGGAGTATTGGATTCCTATCGGATTTCCTTTTGATGAAATAAAATGTTTGAGCAGAATTAATAGACAAACCCATAATATTAATACTTAGAGCTCAATTCAGTAGAATTCAAGGTGGGAGGGAGGGGAGGAGCAGGTCCTGGTTTGAGCCAGAAACTGGCTCATTATTACACTTAAACAACATGAGAGCAGTGCCTCTTCCTTCACTTTCTGTCTCTCTCTCATTATGACTATGGCCAATTCCCAGAAGTCTAGATTAGAGTCCAGGTAGGAACCTTCTCTGTCTAGAATCTATGCCCAAAACTTTTGCAAAGTATAGAACAAAGAGAGAGAAGGAGAGATCTGAAAGCCCTCTCTCCTCTTTCTCCCTTTCACATATGTATACCTAACTCAATTTTTATGAACCAAGTCATGTCTTACCTCCTCCTTGAGGTCTTTCCTGGTTACAGCAAAGCATTTCTAGGGCACAGTTCTTTGAAAGTCTAACTGGTTTATGTTTTAACAACAATGTTAATGCTGTCTTTCAAAAGATTTCAGACTGATGAGATGATTAGTCTTTCCTGACTAATCCAAACCTTACTGTTGTTTCCTTTCATTGAATTCCCAAGCTACTTAAAGTTGGCAGTTAATCAGCTAAAATTTCACTTAATTAATGGAAGTGTGCGTACGTGTATTTGAACTTTGATTCCTCAATTCTACTGAAATCTAATAGAGGGAACACACCAGAATTTTTCCCCATCCCATCCAAAGCATTCATCTTGGGGCTAAAAAAATAGGGATAAAGATAAATATTGTTGAATAAACAATGATGGCCATTTGCATATGTTCAAGGCAAAATGAACTCAGGAAAAAAAGAAGTGCAGAGGCCAGGCTAACCTTGAGATCAACTGTACAGAGCTAGAAAAATCTGCTAGATAAGAAGTAAATATGGTCACTTGGTTTTAAAGCTGGATGGCTGCATTACATTTAATCCAGTTCAGTAAGTATTTATGAAGTGCCTACAGGAGTACTAAAGTACTCCTCAAGGGAGTTCATTACTTTCCTTAATTCTAGGCACGCCATAAATACTTAGTGTCAGAATAAGTGAAACATGGATAAAGAACTGTATTTCTTTAAATGAGGCTTCTTTTTTGTGGACCATCTTGTGTTTTTGTTGGAACTCACACCAGAAAATAAGAAACTAAATGTTTATTCACTTAATCATTTAATTCCACCATTCTTTAATCTTCAAAATAGTTAGTCGTCATAATCATTATTTCAGCTATCATCTTCATAGAACAAACATTTATAAATCTGACCTCTCCTAATTTCCCCTTATAGTGTTTTATCCTGTTGGAGAGGTCACACTGAATTCTTGATGCTTTGCTAACATAGCATAAGCTCTGGGAGGACCTTCCAAATTCAAAAGACTTTAAACTTCAACAATGATGGTCATTCAAGGACAAGATTGAAGTGTATCAGTCTCCTAATACAATTTCCTTGCCTTTCCTTCCCTATGTGAATCTTTTTTTTTAAACCCTTACTTCTGTCTTGGAGTCAATACTGTGTATTAGCTCCAAGGCAGAAGAGAGGTAAGGGCTAGGCAATGGGGGTCAAGTGACTTGCCCAGGGTCACACAGCTGGGAAGTGTCTGAGGCCAGATTTGAACCTAGGACCTCCCGTTTCTAGGCCTGGCTCTCAATTCACTGAGTTACACAGTTGCCTCCCCCCACCCCCATGTGCATCTTTTAAAAATATTTTACTGATGCTTTTTCCTTGTCTACTTATATATACCAAGTCTATCCCCCCAAACGAAACAATCCTCATAAAACATAGATATGTAGTCAAGCAAAAAAATAAAAAAGATAATCCCCCCCAAACCTAGTGCTTTCTAAAAGTCTGAGAATATGTGTCTGCTTTGGAACTTCTAGTCTATCAATTTTCTGTTAAGAGGTAGACAAGATACTCCATGTTTAGTCTTCTGAAGTCATAATTGGTCATAATTTGATGGTCTTTTTGAGTTGATTATCCTCACATGATCTTGTAAATTGTTTTCCTGTTTCCACTCATGTCCCTCTATATTGGTTCATACTAGTTCCTTCTATTTCTCTAAATCAGTTATTATAATAAATTTCTATTACTTTCACATGCCACAACTTTGTTTTGACATTCTCCAGCAGATGGAGACATATTTGCTTTTCAGTTCCTTGCAACAACAAAGGTGCTTCTATAACTATTCTGTCCAAAGGGGTCTTTGACCATAACCCCTTTGGTGGTTCATGGCTAATAATAGTAAAGGCTCATGAATTCACAATATAGTAATTCTTGGATATTAGAACTTTCTCAGATAAACTAAGCAGTCTAAGAGGTCAGTTTTTCAGCTACAATAACTTTCAAAGACTGTCTCCACTCAGTTGTCTAGTGGTGGTGGTCACTTTTGGTGAAGGAAGAACTGACACCAACAAAGTCAGTGACTCTAAATCATTGATGTTAACATAAATCTGGTCTTCTCAAAAGCCATTCATGATTGCTCAAGATATCACTCTTGCTCTACAAAAAGCTGTTCGGAGCCATGATTCTTAGAAATGGACACCCAGTGTGGATCTTGCACAGATTGACTAGCATAGCCATTCTGTCACTTGGATTTGTCTGACTGTTGTTCTTTGTTATAAAGGCAGGTGGGTAGTATGTCCAGAATGGGCTGTGGTAAAAAACCAAGATATCAATAAAAATTTTAAAACATCAACAAAAAGCGCTCAGAGGTATGAAAAGGGTATGGATTATTGACGTAGAATGTAGGATCACTGTAAAGATTGTTCTTATTGGCATTGTAGACATGACAATAGCATATATAACATATTACATAATTATATATAATATATGACAACATCCTATGACAGAGATCTGTATATAATACTATATCCCAATATATGCATACATTTAAGCCTGTGTTATTTATCATGTATTAATACAATTACCTCTTTAGAAGAAAATTTCTGATTAGAATCATTGTGATATGATAGAAGGCCCATTGGGTATTTCTTTCTTAGACATTAGCTGAATGCTTTAAAAATATCTGCTTAAAAATATTAAGATACGGTTGCTATATTGGTGGTTTTGTTTAACTGCCCTTCTTTGTTATTAAAAAGGTTTAAGGGCTGGGTAGGAAAAAGTGCATATCATAAAAATGAAGATGATATCAATAAGGGCAATAAAGCTTTTTACAGAGGAAAAAATAGCGAAATGGAGAGTTCCTGAGGATGACTTTGACATGGTTTCTGGGTCTCTTATTCTAGGTCATTTCACTACAACATGAATATTGCCTTTGGTTAGATTTTTGTCTCTACCCTTCGTCATAGACCAGTCTCAGAATAATGGTTCATTTTCTCTAAATTCTTATGCTTCTTACTTCCCTTACTTCCCTGAATCTGAGTAATTTTTCTCTTTCCATTTGTTTTAACTTGTAATTCATGGGGAGGTCCCTTGTCCTTTCCATGACTTGTTCTGGAGGCTCTTTTCCATTGCCAGAGCAATGTATCTTGAGGTAATTATATTGCCTTAAGACAGTATCAACAATCCCTTAATTATAATCCTCTTACAGTCTGAAGTACACTACACTGTCAAACTCAGAGTAATGTTTGGGTTACTTCCCAGAGAAGGAAATAAGGGTTTGGATGGATAGAAAACACAGAAACATTAAATTAACCTTAGCTAACATAGTCTTGAAGAAATTGGCTTGAATTATATAAGAAGAATATTCCTTGCCATTTGGATATAGGCCAAGGATATAACTGCTTCAGGAAGCCTCTCTGGGATGAGATGACCCACATGGAGATGGAACTCTGATCAGAGACCATGTCAATGTTCCCTCAGTTCTTCCCACCGCGTTCAAGAAGTGGTCAGCTACTGATGGCCAGGTAAAGCAGCTTGGGCAATGAACTTATTGATCCAACTACATGTAATAGAGATTTTTGAAATTTGCCAGCTCTCCGATGTGATAACCTGACTGATCTGGACAAATTTCAAATCCACTGGTATCTCATATTCTAAGTAACTCTTCAAAGATACCAGAGACAATTTCTTTTATTATAAAACTAATGATAAGTAGAAGTTACAAAAAGGTAGACTTTTAACATGAGGAAAAATTATTTTCCCCATCTCTTCTACTTATTATTCATGTAGCCAGGAACAATTCATTTCACCCTGCTTTGGACCTCGGTTTCTTCATCTCGAAAGTGAAGAGTTTGGACTGGATGATCTCTAGAGTCTCTTTCAACTCTAAATCCTTTAAGAGCAGTCTAAGAATAGAATGGAGTACTGCATGAAGGAGTAAATTCCCTGTTTCTGGCAGTCTCAGAACAGTTTGAATAAGCACTTACAAGGGATTTTTAACATTGTCCAAGATGTTCACCTAGGTGACTTTTATGGTCCATAACCATCTCTAAGTTTTCTTGTTTTTCCTGCACTAACTTTTCACTCACGACTAACTTCTCACTTAAGTTTTTCCCCCTTTTCCCTTTGGATCTCCAAATGAAATTTTGAGGCTGATGTTTATAACTGGCTTATATCTGTAGCTTTGAACCCTAGGATTCCAATCCTGGCTTACTTTGAGCAATATTCCTCTGGGTCCCCAGCTGCAATGATAGTCTAAAGTAACCAAAGAAATCCCCTTAAAAAACAGTCAATACATCATTCAGGGCAGCTAAACCCTTGGCCAAATTTAGTTAGGGAGACTTGCCTCCAATTCTCCAGTTTTCTTTCTTGATCCCTTTTTGTTTGAGCAAATGTTAGGTCTTTATCTTCAAGCTCTCTCTGCCTTTTTCTGTCTCTCTATCTCTCCATCTCTCCCTCACCCACTCCCAATAAAATCCATTTTCAGGAAAATATCTGATATGCTATTGTAATTTAGATGATCTTTCATAGGGGACATAAATGACTCAAACCTATGGCAAATTGTAGCAAGAAAGCTTTGTTTCCTGTTAAAATAATTTTAGGCCTCAATCAACAAGTGGGAGTTAGAGGGTAGGAGTCTGGAAAGATGAGGAGGTCTTGCTGTTACCTCTTCAGAATACCCCTTAGAATGGCCACCTGCTTTGGATATGAGTAAAGAGCCTTGGGCCCACATTATTCACACCAGTCATCTCACATCATAAGTTTTTCCTGCCCACAGAACAATTATATAGATGACCTTAGTAGGAGGCAAGGGGAGGCTATTTGATTTATTTTATCACAAATGGATTTGACTATTGATTCAGAGACATTTTGCCAGTTCTTTCCATAATCCTGTTGATTCTAACACAAAAGTCCTTTCCCATGGTGCCTGATGATCAGCTACCCTGGAATGGAAACATGATGACCATTATATGCTTCCCACAGAAGAACAATTTCCTGCCAGGAACTAGGAACAGAAGGGCTGCGTGACTCTCACATTCCAAGTATCAGCTGTAACCATTGCCTTCCAAGATGAAATACACGCCATGCAAATAGACTGACAGAGCTCTATAAAGCTAGTCAAAACATGCTATATTCACTCAGCTCTCTCAACCTTTTATCACAGAAAGGAAAATTGCCAAAGGTGAAAGAACAGTTTGAAGCCTGGCTGTCCTCATCCAAAGCATTTCAATATGCTCCTGTCCCTGAATAGGGAAATGGAAAGAACACTGTTCCTAGCATCAGAGAAATTGGGTTTGATTCTGGGCTTTGCTGGAATTATTGTGTCACTCCTGACAAGTCACTTCATTTCTCTGGGTCTTGGTTTCCCTGTCTGCCAAAGAGAGTTTGGCAGAGATGACCTCTAATATCCCTTTCACTTCTAAATCTGTGATTCTAATTCACTTGCTCATTTGTTTATGATAAAGGTATACTTGTATAAAAGTTCTATTAGTACTTGTGTTTCTCTTCAGAGGTGAGGTCAATCTGTGTGACTTCTGTCAAGCCTCAGTATGATCATCTTTCAAATGAGGGTGTTTAACTAGATGACTTCTAAGGCTGATGGCTGTTCTATGTCTTCAGAACCATGGACAAGTATTTTCAGATCCTTAAGAGTTAGACTCTGAATTTCCAGGTAATACTTGGCCAAAGACCACCTTGTTTTTCTTAAGTTAGGAAAGACAAATTCTTTCAATTTATAATCCCCTTCTCTTTGTATATGTGATAAATAAACTGCAGTCACTAGTTTTGCCTTAAGTTCTAAACTGTGACTTGGCTCCAGTCATTTTGGAAAGAAATATGGAATGATAGTAAGAAAGTGACTAAAATATTCATATTGTTTGACTCAGTTGCCCCAGGGAGGTCAAAGATAAAAAAAGAAAGATAATCATATTCATTGCAGAATTATTTTTAGTGAAAAAGGATTGGAAACAAAACAATTGTCTATGGACTAGGGAATAGAGAGACTATGGCAAGTGAATGCAATAGAATTTATTAATCTATAAGAATGATGAATGTAAATATACAAAGAACCAAGGGAAGGCATATATAAAATGGTGAAAAGTAATCAGAACCAGAAAAATAATATACACAATGATTACAATGTAAATGGAAATAATGACAAGAATAAAATGAAGAATTTGGATACTGTGAAATTATCCTTATTACAGGTAGTCTCTAAGATTCATAAGAGAATGTACTTTGAAAAGAAAGAACTCTATACATATAAAGCATTTTGTAACATTTTGGACATGGTTGATATTTTGGTTAATTTTGCTCAACTGCTTTTTTCCCCTCTTGCTTATTCTTTGTTATAAAGGATGATTCTAAGGGGGCAGCTGTGTAGCTAGGTGGATTGAGAGCCAGGCCTAGAGATAGGAGGTCCTAGGTTCAAATTTGGCCTCAGATACTTCCCAGCTGCATGACCCTGGGCAAGTCACTTGACCCCCATTGCCTAGCCCTTACTACTCTTCTGCCTTGGAACCAATACACAGTATTGATTCCAAGATGGAAGGTAAGGTTTTTTAATTTAAAAAATAAAATTAAATAAATAAAGGATGATTCCCTGTGTGGGTAAAGGGGAAGGATAAACTAGGATCACAGTATCAAAGAACCAAAGATCTGGAGCTAAAAGGAACCATAGAGACCAGTTAGTTCAATGTCCTCATTTTACTGATGAGGAAACTGAAATAAGAAGAGGATAAGGGTCTTAACTGAGGTCCAGCAGATAGTAATTGACAGAATAATTTGAACTCAGGTCCCTCAACTCCAACGTTAGTGTTCTATCTACTGTATTAGATGATAGAAAAACAAAGGTACAAATAAAAATGCAAAAGAAGTAATGGGATTATTATTATGTTGAAAAGAATGGGGGAGTATGCTTGTTATAAAAGTAAGAAGTATGCTCAAAGTAAAGAGCTATACTTTAAAACAGAATAATCAGTGAGCTTAAGTATTCCAGCCTTCAAGTCAGTTTTTCCTCACCAATATGAATGAATAAGTATGCAATTGTTTTACAGAGTCGTCTCATTCTATTTTGTATAATCCATAATTGCTAATCACAAGTCCTAATCATCCTAAAGTGAGTTGATCATTAATGACCCTGACATACATAGATGAGCAATTAGGCTTAGGACTAAGAAGTAGTAACCTCTGGGGATCTGACCTGAAACAACTTACTTCTTATTCATATTCCAGAATGCTTAAGTTGTAAGTACTTGAGTACCTACTATGTGTCTTCCCTTATGCAATGTTCTTTATTTTTTGTTACCATTTTATATACATGTCATAATATACACATAGCATAATAATAACATAATACATATGGTTGGCTATAGACATATAATAAATTATAATACATTTGCTTACTGAAGAGAAATAAATTCTACTATTAGTTGTGTCCAAAAAGCTATGTCTCATGCAAGGTGCTTTTGAAGACTGAAAAGAAGAATTCTTCTTTCAAGGAGTATATAGTTTAGAAGGGAAGAAGGCTCATATATATGAAATCATTTTGAGTACACGGTTTTAGGGAGTTAAGATAAGAATAATTACTAATGTTTTTCAACAAATTTTTTTCTATTAGTCTGACTATTTCAAGTGATAAAGTATTAAGTTATCATAGCAGTGTAAACTTTCCAAATCACTTTGGTAATATTACAGTTGGGATAATTAACATAACATTGTAATGAGCTTTGAAAAATGGCTCATTAATAAAAAAGAGAATGGAATGGAGTCTTTCTGCCAGACTGAACCTTAAACTTTCAAATTTTATCAAGTCTAAGATAAATAATGATTTTTATCCATCTTAATGCTCCAAAGTCTTCAGCTTAAATCTCTAAATTTACTCACAATGGAGTCAATGGGATGTGTGAAGGAGAGCCGTATGTGTAAAGCATGGCTCAGTATTACATGTGTTTGGACAGATTACAACTCATGTCAAGTCCAGGAAATGTAAACTCCAGATGGTTGGAGTCCTACATTTCAACAGGAAACCTCGAAGCTGGTTCTTAGTCCTGTACCCCAACATTAGCCTTATAAAAAGGTCTCACTGGACTGTTTCCATTAGCCCACATTAACAGCCCAATCTTTTTTTCCTGGGTATTATTCACACATCATTCTTTCACTAAGAAAGTGCTTCTATATTCTATGCCTGTCTAAAACAGAGAGCCATAAGGCTACCCATCTGTGCCCTGGGATAGCAGTTCTCTTTCTCTTTGGCAGCCTTTTCTTATTGCTACTAGAAAATGTAAAGACTTGCATTTTCCTTAAGACTTTTTTTTCTTTCCTGAGTACATGGAGAACTTAAATATATTATGCAAGCTACAATTAATCACTCTAGTAACCCCTCCAATTTTGGAATCTCTTTTAAAAAGTAGCCTAATTGGGGGGTTGCCGTATGATAGAACTCTGCCGCAAATATCTCTCATTTCTCTTAATAACTCATTTTGCACAGATAGCTCATCCAGGAAACAAGCCCAAACCTTCTAGAAGGTGTTTTTCTTTCCATACTCCACAACATTTTGAAGTCAATTTGAAAAAAACTTATCTTTTAATTCCAAATCCAAGATTCCCTACTCGCCCCCAATGGCAAGAATGGTCAATATCAGATATATTATTGAGGGAATTCCTCCTTTAAAAAAGGTTGAACTGGGTCAGAAGTACTAAATACACAGCCACCTTTTGCTCCACACCTACTCTTCCACCACCCTCCCCCATATTTTGGAGTGAAACCAAACCAGATTCAAATGTAATTGGGAAATATTTAACAAAAATACCATTAATTCAAATTTAGACATGTTAATATATGATTTTCCAAGTCAATATATGGCTTACAAAGATATTTACGTATGGTTTAGCAGCCCATTTCTATTTGAATTCAATACCACTGGACTAGATAACCTCAAGAGTCCCTTCCTACTTTAGATAATATGATTGTTTACCTACAGAAATAACAATGGATTGAATTTGAAAACATGGATCAGTGCTCACTCTGCCACTTACTAGCTGTGACCTTGAACAATTTAATCAGATTTTCTGTGCCTCAGTTTTGTTTTGTTTTGTTTTCAAATCCAAACAAGAATAATAATAGCATTGAAGGTTTTGCTGGCTTATTTAATTATGAGTTCATAATCAAATATATTCTATAAGGAAGGAAAATTGGTCCTTCAACCATATGATGATGCAAAGAGGAGACTATTTCTGATTCTTTAGAGTGATGTTGTGCTAATCTCTTAGGTCCTTGGGGATTTAACTTTCTCATCTATAAGATGAAAGGGTTGGATTTGAATCCCTTGAAGAACTATTCTAACTTTAAATATAAGACAGATGATCTATTGATCTGCCTCATTATGGCATGTGAATGGCCCTGGGTTCTCCAAAGCCATGCCATCAGAAGGTTGGTTTTGCGCAGTTTTACCATAAGATCCCAAGGATAGATTGCATTTTAGTTGTTAGAGTAGTTGCTAGCCTGCTGAAATAAATAGAAGATAATCACTAGAAGGTTGGCTACTGAGTGATATCTTTTTTTAGCTATAGAAACTTATAAAACTGTCTACTATAGTGGGAGGAGTTGTGATCCACACAATTGGAGAAAATACCGACATAAGTAAAATCACAGATTGTTTAAGTGAAGTTGAAGAAGTGTCAAGAAATATTTCTTTCATATTTTTCCTAAGCCTCAACTTCAAAAAGCTTCATATGATGCTCCCCTGAATCCAGTGTCAAGGATTTTGGTGGACAAGTTTAAGATCACCCTCTTCATCATTTTCATTATATTATAGATTAGAAAAATTATAAAGTAGATATAGGTTATATATGAAGTTTCTTAACATTCATCTGTAAAGATTTAGCAAGATACTGTTGCTGTTATTCAATTGTTTCAGTCATGTCCATCTTTTCATGACCCCATTTAGGATTTTCTTAATAGAGATACTGGAGTGGTCTATCATTTCCTTCTCCAGCTCATTTTACAGATGAAGAACTGAGGCAAACAGTGTTCTGTGACTTGCTCAGAGTTATACAACTAGTAAATGTTTGAGGTCACATTTGAATTCAGGAAGATATCTTCCTGACTACAGGCCTAACTCTATATCTACTGTGCAACCTGGCTGCCCTAGCAAGATATACTTTAAACTAATAACCTACTCTAAACTTGTTTACTAAGCAAAGTAATAGTTGTAGGTCTTTCACTGCATTAAAGTCCAATCATTAATAGATAGTATCACTGTTTGTTCTGTTGAAAAATCTCTTGCATATATTTAATTCCAAATTTCTACTCTTACAAATATTTCATTTCTTTTCTGAGCTCCTTTTGGACATGGAAAGAGTCTGGAATCAGAGGATGCGGGCTCAAATATTGGTTTTGCTATTTATTATTTTTGTGACCATGGGCAAGTAACTCAATCCTCCCAGGCTCCAGTTTCCCATTATGTAAAACAAAAGTATTGGACTAGAGAACCTCTGAGATCCATTGCATTCTAATTCTATGATTCTTATGAAAAACGCAGTTCAGCCCTTAATGATCTCTTTCATACTTCTTAATTTTTTTTTTGTCTACTAAGACTATTGATTAAGGAGGAAATGAGGTTAGTTTGGTGAACTGTTCTTGATGAAGCCATTTGGCTCTGAATGGTCACTATTTCCTTTGATAAATGTTCATAGATGATCTCTTAATAAAATATTCTTCAATTTTGCCAGTAACTGAAAGCAAGTTCACTAGCCTACACATTAGATTCCACTGCCTTCCCCTTTTTAAAAACTGAGTCAATGTTTTACGTTCTCCAGTCCTTACGTATCTTTCCTGTTCTCCATGTCCTTGCAAAGATCATTTGACAGTGACATGGCAATCACATTCACCCTTCCTGACATCCAAAGATTGTCACAGAATCTCAGATTCGAGGAGAAAGTCATCTAATTTAACCCCTTTACTGATCAGAAATTCCCCTCTATGGCAGGTGTTTTTAATCTTCTGTGAGTTGTAGACTTCTCTGACAGTCTAATGAAACTTATGGAACCATTTTTACACTAACATTTTAAATGCAAAAAAATAGTATTATTAAGGAAACCAGTTATATTGCAACATAATAATCATTTTTTAAAAATAGGCTCTTTGTCCCCAGGTTAAGAAGCTCTGCTCTGAAGAATTCTTGACAATCACATTCATTCAGGACCTTCCTCAAAACCTTGCATTAAAAGGGACATGACCATCTTGTCCTACTGCCCAATTGTTCTTTGGATAGCTTTCATCATAAGGAAGTTTTCCTTATGAAGACCCTAAATCAGTCATTGTGAAATTCTTATTCATTGTTTCTAGTTATGCCTTCAGGGGCAAGTAGAAGCAGCCTTATAAATAAATTAAGACATTTAGCACCGTGCAAAGGTCTGGGAATACCAATAAAACTAGACATTTTTTGTTCCCAAGGAGATCCCATTCTCATTCCTCTTCCAAGTTAAGGGCTTTCAAATACAGAGCTTAAAGCACCTTCATCTTCTTTTTGGAAGATTAGCCATTCCCATTTTCTTCAACTGACCCTCATATGGCATCACCTCAAGGCTTTTCATCATTCTGGTTTCATTCTTTAGCATCATCTCTATCCCATTCCTTAAGTGTAGTGGCTGATAGACACAGGATACTCCAGGTATAATTTGAGCAGGCATTAAGTCTCTTATTTGGGACACAATACATCTTTTAATACAGTCCATTTGGGGCTACCATATTGTATTTCTGTTACATATTGAAAACTTATTTAGTGAGGATATTCAAACTCCCACATCTTTTTTTCAGGTGAATTTCTGGCTAACCATGACTATTTCATCTTGCACTTGTGAATTTGACTTTTAAAGCCCAATGGTAGAACTTTATGTTTATCTCTTCAAATTTCATCTTGAGATTTAGAAACTCATGAATATAATCTTCATTTTATTCAGTGTTCTAACATACTGAGATCTTTTGGTGTCTAATTATCATTCCACATGTTAGCTAGTTCTTTTACTTTTGTATTACCTGAACATTTGATAAACATGCCATTTATGACTTCCTTGAAAATATTGATAAAAATAGTAAACAAAACAGATCCTTCTTGTACCACTCTAGGAACTTCCTTCCAAGCTGACATTTAGCATTAAGACTATTCTTTTTGTATAACCATTTAATCAGTTATGAAGCCACCTAACAATTATTTAATTAACACATTTGTGTGTTATCTATGAGGAAAACATAAGGGACTATCAAATGCTGTGCTCAAATTGATATAAACTGTGTCAGCAGTATTAACCTACCAATCTTGTCACCTTGTCCACAAAAGGAAATAAGCTAAATATTGCATGACTTGTTCTTAATTAAACCATTCTGGCTGCTACTAATCATTATTTCCTTTGCTAGATGTTCATTAACCATCACTTTTAATAAGTTCTAGAATTTGGGTATAAATTAAAACCAAGTTTGACAGGTTGCAGACTATATTCTCATTTCTTGGTGGAAAATTGGGACATTTGCATCATCTGCAACATCTTCCCTTTTCTCCAAGCTCTTTCAAAAATTACTTAACAGACTCAACAATCACACCCACCAATTCTTTCACACTGACCAATTCTTAGTTGGTAGTTAATTTATTGCTGGTGGCTTAAACTCAATAAAGTCAGTTAAGTACTCTCCCTACTTATCTTGGGTATCAAATTCCTGTCAACCATATTGATCCTGTCCTTTCATATCCAAAGATCATTCTCCTTGGCAGAAAAAATAAAGGCAAAATAAGTTCTGCCTTCCTTTCATCATGCATTAGTATTGTTCCATCTACCCCAAAGTTATGTTTATAGGCCTTTGTTAATTCTTGTCTTTTCTTTTTTGTGGTTTAAAAAGTGTTCTTTTGTTGTCCTTAGCTTTGATAGATATTCTTGGTTTCTTCTAATCTTTAGCTCTCTTGATACTTATTGTTATAGAGTCCACCATGCTTTTGTATTCATGCACCATTACCCAATTCATACTTTTTAAATAACCATGAAAGAGCTAAATGATTGGCATAAAGGTTCATTTATGAGACTTTTCCCCTCAAATTTTTATGCTGATTACATGTCTCTCTATCTATCTGTCTGTCTGTTATATGAGTTTGATGCCAGAGAAATGAATGGGTTAATTTGTGGTATACTCCTACATTTTTCATTTTCATGTACTTCTCATTAATGAGAGTTCATTGTAATGGAATGGAAAGATCAGAGAACTGTAGCTGAAGATATCATGGAGGATATTAAATCCAACCTTTCATTTTGCAGATGGGGAGACTGAGGCCCCGGGAAGTTAAATATCTTATTCAGTGTCATAAAGGTGACATAAAAGTGAGAAGAGGCATTTAAACTGTATTCCTCTATTCCTTTCATTCTAGAGCCAATTTACTTTCAGACATACCATTTGGAATCTTAAGACCTGTCTAACTTCTGCTGCTTATAAACTATATGATGTCACAAATCATTTTTTTTCTCCTAGTCTCAATTTCCTTGCATGTAAAATGGAGTTAATAGTATCTGCCCTTCCTAACTCATACAATTGTTGTGAGGATCTGATGAACTAATTCTTATAAAGCACCTTAGAAAAAAAAACCATAAAGCCCTATATAAATGTCACCTATTATTATATACTGTGACATCAGTTATTAAGAGATTACTTACTGCTCCTGAGATTTCAATGGCAAAAAAGGAGGCAAGGCAAGTAGCTGTTTTCATCTAAAAATGATGGAAAGTCAGGAAGACCTGAGTTCAAATCCCATCTCAATGGTCTTACTAGCTGTGGGAGCTTTGACAAGTTGCTTACCCAAAAGGACTTCAGTTTCCTTATCTGTAAAATTAGGTTATCATCTGCATTGATATTGTTGTTATGCAGTCATTTTAGTTCTTCTGTATCTGTTATCCTGTTTGGGGTTTTCTTGGCAAAATACAAGAGTAGTCTGTAATTTCCTTCCCCAGATCATTTTGTAGATGAGGAAACTGAGGCAAATGGTGTTAAAAGACTTGCTCAGGGTCACACAGCTAAGTAAGTATCTGAGACTAGATTTGAACTCATGGAAAAAAAGTCTTCTTGATTCCAGGCCCAGCACTCTATCCAATATGCCATCTAGCTGCCCTGATGTCAGAGGATTTTTATGAAGCTCAAAGGAGATAAAATAAGTAAAGTGCTTTGTAAACCTTAAAATGCTATAGTAATGTCCATGATATTGTTATTACTATCACTATTATTATCACTATAACATGTGGAGACACCTAGGATATATTATTCTCCAATGTATGGAGGGGATAGTTGAAGAAATGACTCATAAAAAGCTTTTCTCTACCATATGGCAAACACTAGAGAGCCTAGATTGAGAGCTGGAAGAGACCTCAAGAAATTATCTAGGTCTGACCATTCATGTTATAGTTGAGGGAACTGAGGTGTGCAGAGAAGTTGGATAATTTGCCCAAAGTAACCCAATGGTAAGTGTCAGGAGCAGAGGTCAAATCTAGGTTTGAAATTCTGCTCTCTTTCCACTCTAACACTTTGCTCTTAACGAGACTTAGAACTTGAATGAAGTCATAAAATGTAGGAACTAGATCGTCAAAGGCAATCTATTCCAACCCACAACCCACTGCTGGCTCATTTCACAGTTTTATAGATGATGAATCAAAGTCCCAGAAAGATTATGTAATTTATACAAAATGCAAGTTATTAAGTATCAGGATTGAGATAAGAATCTCCATCATCCTCTGGCTCCAGATTGCTTTCCAAGATGACTCTAACCACATTTTGAAGATAGACTGAAAAGGATGCTCCCTCCAAAACAGAGTTCTTCCTGTCTGCCACAACACCCGAACTCTGGGCATTAGAGATTCATTCCTTTGGATCTGTAAGTCTTTTAAGTCTTCAGAAGTATCTCATTAAAATCTAATAACTCCCCTCCCTCAAAGGAGTAAAACTTTAAACCGTGTTAATCATTAATACCTTAAAAGTATAACATCAATTTCCACATGTGTCAGCCTAGAGACGGGGACGGAACACTAAAGAATCCCTTCATCTCTTACTCCAGGGTGGCTAGCCCTGCTGTGTAACCTACCTACATGCTCACCCAGCTGCCATATCCTGGCAACAGGAAGGGAACAAAAGCCCCTACCTGGGAGCTTTCCTGTCCTGTGTCTGAGATGCTGATTTTCAGACAAAATATATTCCTTGAGTGATTAACAGAATGACAACCGGAGCATTTTGGGTGCTCACTGGGGGCCGCTCCCTGAGCTCCTGCCTTCCCCACCACAAGGAAACTCCAGACTCCGACCCGGTTCTCCCTGGAGCCAGTTGGGGGAAATGCAGAAAGAGGAACCACATCAAATGTCAGGTTGTCTGTGGCGGAGGCTGATGCCCAGCGATCGTCCCCTCCTCTCCCCAAATGACTGATTATAACCTGGCCTTTCTCAGCTTCGGCGCAGACAGGGTTTCTATGGAAACCTTATTTTAAAGAGAATGTCTTAATTTAGTTCTCCAGACCACTTTGGCGACTTTGTAGAAATGCAGGGGTGGGGGTGGGGGTGGGGGTGGGGGGTGAGGGGGTGGGATGTTTCCATTCATCACAGTGAGACAAAGAGAAAGTGCTACGGAACCCATCCTCAATCAATCAATCAATCAATCAAAACTCCAAAAGATACGCAGCTCTATCCGGGGTGTATAATCGTCAAAATGACTACGCAGAACTGGAACCTCCTCTCAACCTCTCCATATGGCCAGAAAGCAACTAGAACAGAATCCTTGGGGGGGGTCTTTTGTCTTAGAATCTGATGGATGCCATTCCCGGAGATCCTCTTACAATGTAGGAGAGAAAAGCTTCACTTCCTTTCACTTCCATTCCCTTCCATTTGCCTCATGTTCTCCATTCTCCTTCATTGTAGATGGGCAGGCCAGGAGTCCTGAGTTCTAATCTTGATGCTGCAGTGAATTTTAATCTACTGGATGTCATTTTCTTTATGTATAAGTTTAAATGACTTTCATCACTAAATTACCTCACAGCCCGAGAATCTTATGATTAAAAATTGTGTAGATTTAGAGTACCAAGGAATTCAGGGGTTATCTTTTCCAAGACCCTTGTTTTAAAAAGGAGGAAACTGTGGAGTAAAAGGATTAAGTAACTTACTGAAGATCCAACAAAGAGTAAGTAACAAAGCTTAGGTTTGAAACCTGGACCTCTCCCTCCAAATGTAGCCCTCCATTACACTTTAGCACTATAAAGTAGATATAGGCACATTTGGTGTTTTCAAATAGTCACCTGGTCCAGCCAGCTCTGCCTGCTGTAGACTATGTGATTCCTTGTAGGGGAAGATGTCTAATTCGGAGGCTGCCATGGCAGCTCATGTGTTCTTTCTTTAGTTCCCCAGAACAGCTCTTTAATCCTTCAGTTGGTGAAATTCTAAATTAACCCCACCTCCTCCCAAGAAGTTGACCTCAGCAATTACTCCAGACCTCAGTAATTTCTCCTTCTTAGGAAAAAAAATAACAATAAAAATTTTCAAGTTAAAAAAAATAAAGTTCAGAAGCATGAACTTTATTTTTTCTAAATTTGAACATTTTTATTTAATTAATTGATTTAGAATATTTTTCCATGGTTACATGCTTTATGTTCTTTCTCTCCCATCCTTCCAACCCCCTCCAGTAGCCAAGCAGTTCCGCTGGATATTACATGTGTCATTGATCAAGACCTATTTCCATTTTATTAATAAGGAACATGAATTTTAACTGTTTACAACAGGATTGCTCCCACCCCACTGAGTCAGAGACCACTGAGGTTGGAGCCCCTGTCTATGCCTTTGTCCCACTCCTTATTCAGACATCACTGGAAAAGGTAGTTTGGGATAATTTGAAATGGATTCACCCAGGTGCAATGGAGAAAAATGGATCCTGGTAAGATAGGCATAAACAAAAGGAATCCCCAATCTTAAAACTTAGTGTAAGGTGCTTGTGCTTATCCAGTGCTAAAGTGTCCTGATGTTGACTGAGAGGTAACTGGGTGGTTCTGGAGGCCTTGGAGAAATCAGAAAAAGACAACTTTCTAGAGC